>NC_056727.1:930211765-930254466 GCF_019279795.1 Protopterus annectens | reverse complement strand
TGTAACAAGTGTGGGGGGGTGAGATGCCATTGCTGACTAGCTCAAGCAAAATACTAGGTTAGACTAATCACGTCAGAATCAAAATAACTGGGAGAAATACTAACTTCAGATATACATGTAACAGCGATCTAATGACTGAAAGAAACAGCTGAAAAGACTGTTGTTGAAGGTGAAAGAAAAGAAACTGCAAAACCTCAGACTTGTAGCTCCTCAAAAGACTTAGTCTCATCCGGCCATATCACTTGCTTGTAAATAAATGGGGGATAAGTGGAGGCAGTGAAAGACTATCTTCATTGGCTCAAAGGTTTCTGCAGACAATTCATGGGGACTTGATAAAGTATTTAGGAATATGGATTAAAAGCATTCTGTTATGCCAGCTAAGGATATGTGGGAACATATTTGTTTTAAATGAAAGGTAAAAAAACTGAGAGACTAGGAAACTCTTATTTATGGATAATGGTTAAGATGCAAGCAGTGAAAATGTTTCTAGTCCCTTTAGTCTTGTATACTGGTCAGGCATACGTTTATCAACCCAGGGAGACATTGTGGGCAATAATTAAAGAATTGAAGGAATTTATATGGGAGCAAAAGAGGTCAATAGTTACATGGGATAAGTTGATCCCTCCAATACAACAGGGTGTTGTGTGAGGCTTCCAAGATGGCTGCACACTTACTAACAGCTTAATTCTAGCTCTTACAGTGTGAAAAACTTAGAGAAAAAACAGTGGACTTGTTTTTCTGGGTAAATTTCAGTACCTGGCTAGTAAGTGCACTGCCTGGATGCCATGGAGTAATTCAGAGGACGTAAAAGAAAATCAGCTACAAAAGGTGAAGAAACCACTGACTGGGAAGAGTACTCCGGGTGTTCAGCAAAAAGCAGTGTGAGCTCCAGACATGACTTCCAGTAACTTAGAGAAAAGTACAAGAAAACTGCAAACAGACCTGGTTAAAATAAATGAAACACTGAGTATATCAACTCATGTAACAAAAGACTGGAAAAATTGGAAGAAGCTTTAAAACCAATATTTAGATGAAGTGATAAAACTGCAAAAATCAGAGGTCAAAATAAAGAAAAGGATGGCTGAATACAAGACTGCTCAAGAAGAGATTTCACAAATAGAATTAGAGCACACAGCACATAGGGAAAACCTGAGATTTTCTGCTGTACCACAGAAGCTGGAAAGAATAGACTATTAAATGTTATGAAAGCACAAATATGCCACTCAACTGGTATTCCATAGCAGAATTTAATTTAAAGGGCACATTGTCTATATGCCCCAAACCCGGCTATGAGAAAGCAACCTAGACCTTTAATAGGAAAGGAGCAATCCTACTAGCAGGAGGAGTTGATTCTGACAAAACTGTGCAGAAGGATAAAGTACTAAAAGTGTGAGACAGCAGTGTTTGTGGAGAATTACTCATTGTACACCAGGCAGAAGAGGAGTAAATTTATTCCACTATTCAGGAAATGTTGAGAAGCAAGCATGACAAAGTGCAGTACCTAGCAATCTTCAAAATATTCTTTCCTGGGGGGACAAAATCATTTTTTGATGCAGTACACATTAAGGAGGAAAAGCAAAGGTTCGTCTAACAAAAAATGAAACCGGAGATTGTGCTTCATGTTCTTCTTATAATAAAGATCACAGAGAGACAAACCAGTGAAACGTTTTCCAATGTTTCAACAGAAAATGCTTGAGAGGAAAACAAAGCTTAAGAGTTGACTAGAAGAATCAACAGTATGTTGGAAATGAAGCAGAGACAGGGGTTTGGGACATTGAGATGAACAGGAATAAAACCAGTAACTTTGAAATTGACAAATGTAGGACTATAAAGCAATAATTATATTTATGAAACATGACAGAACAAGAAAATCTGGAAATATACTGAACTTTGACTGTTAAACATGTACGGGAGTCTAAAGAATATGACCTATTCCATGTAATTAATGTTCAGAAAAATACTTAGAAGAGGGCAAGAGGAGGGAGAGAGTTAACTAAGTAAAAATTTATTTTCTTAAAAGTACGATTTTTGTAGTGCAGGATTTTCTTTGCATGCTACAAAGTAAAGATGTTTCAGTTATTTTAAGCATAATGGGGATACCAATGTAAACAGGTGTTCCTGCTTTTTTTTCCTTTCTCCTTGTTCAGTTTTAAGAAATGCAGGCATTGCAGTGTAAAAAAAAAAAGAAAAGTCTGGTCAAAAGAGCATGAAAAAAGAAAAACTGATGTACTTTCACTCACACTTGCATAACTGAATGACTGGATTAAGCCCCTTAGCTTGATTCAGTAACACGTTTTAAGAGAAAGCAAGTACATGAAAAAAACATTATGAAACTTTTTTCCAGCAAATAAATGTATGCTTAGTAGCAACTTTCTATCTGGTCCTGTCTCAATGGAGACAATCTGATAAAGAGAAATGGCTAGGGGATAATGTTTCCTGAAAACATTCAAGTGTTTTCCCAGCTGGGAGTTATAAATACGAGACAAAACCAGACAGCACTTAGTAGAAGCACAGGCTCTCTCTCTCAGCAGGGATAACCTTTCTTTTAAAGTAACCCACATCTGTGAGTGTAGCTGTCAGTTTGGGACACAAGCTCCTATTAGGAGGGTAAAACTTCAATATTTGCAGATGTGCATAGTTTAGTGTGGTAGTCTTAGGTTTAGGTTTTATGGAGTATTAGGGGTGTTATTTTTCAGTCCTTCCGATAAAACAAAAAGCTTTCTAAGATGCAACATTGGCTCAACTGGATATGACTGAAAAGAAATGTATAAAAGATCAACCTGCCAAACAGTGCACACATGTAACACAAATGCTGGAACTAGACACATAAAAAGTTATTATTCCCACCTTGTGTGCAACGACTTTAACACAATGATGCTTTCTGTAATGACTTTGTCAATGGTCTCACAGATGAATACAAAAAAACTGTAGTAAACTAATAGCTATGCTACAGGAGAAGCTTGGAAAAAATTGAAAACGTGAACAAAGGAAAACGGAGTACTTATATTAATTGCAAGAGGAGCTCCGATAGGGATAGAAGAGGATAAGAAAGATAACCATGGTAGATTTGTAGTACTAATGTGCTACTGACAAGGGAGGAGGATTGCACTGGCATGTATTATATTCCACTTACAACTGTGGAAATGCTGCTTAAGAAAATTCTGGAAGTAATAATCAGCTTTCAGCAAGGAATATTACTTATAGGTAGCAACTGGAATTTGATTTGCAGCCATTAAGATGTGTCGAGGGGGCCAAGAAGGGAAAACACAATAAAGGAGAGTAGATTTTTTTTAAGAAATTTATGAAAATATTTGCATGGAAGATGTGAATTCAGTACTAGGAGTTCAGAGTGAATTTACATATTCCCAAAGGTACAAAAACTGGGCTAGGCTAGACCGAATTAACATTTAAAAAAAAAACATGCATTTAACTGAAAGTCTTGATACGCACCCAATAACTATTTCAGATCATACACCAATAACTGAAGTAAAAATACAGGGTAATAAAACAAAAATTAAACACTGGCACTTTTCTCACCTATCCGTTGAAAAGAGAGGAATTTAAAGAATGGGTTGTGGAAATTATTCAGAAGCTATTAGAGAATATAGAAAATTTGTCTGAAAACATAGCTAGGGACTGGGTTAAAAATAAAGTGGAGTTTAAAAATAGGGTGGAAATAAAAAAAAAAGGGAGATATGGTTAAGAATTATTTAGATGGACTGGCAAATGTTAAAGTGCTGCACAATAGGGGAAATCTCACAAAAACAGCAACTGCAGAAGGCTAAACAGAAAATATGGGATTACCTCGATAATAAGCATGAGTTTAAAAAGACTGCTGTTAAGCAACTCTTTTTTGATAACACTAGAGCACAAATACTTTTAGCACAACGGCTCAGGCAACAGATAGTAGAATGGGCTGTCTGCACGCTTAGGGTGCCTATAACACAGAAGATAACAGATTCTGTAGAGGTATCAGAAATATTTTGGAAATTCTATGAAAGTCTGAATAAAGCAGAGAAATATGGAAATAAAGAAAAGATACAAATGGAAATGTTTAGGGAAGAACTAAATATGCCAAAGTTAGAGGTAAACAAGGTTCAATTACTAACAGGATAGGAGAAGATGAGATAAAAATGGTGATGTATAACCAATCCACAGGAATGTCCCCAGGAACAGATGGTATTCTGCGGAAATTTGGAAGCTAGGACGGGAAAAACTGAAAGATCAGTAAAGTTTTGTTTAACAGTATTTTAAGAGAAGTACCAACATCCTGGAAGAAAGCAGTGGTAGCTCTAATACCTAAAGAGGGTAAATACCCATCAGATCTAGCTTCATAAAGGCCCATTTCAATACTAAACCATGATTATATATGCATTGTTTATGTACATAATGGATAAAAGAATGGCAAAAGTGATGCCAAAATTGACAGATTAAGATCGGTGTGGTTTTCTGGAGGGAGGCAAACATTTGAAACATTAACAGAACACTGATGATCCAGAGGGAAGCAGAATGTAAGAAAATACCACTGTTGTTGGTGGGTCTTGATGCAGAAAAAGCATCTGACAGAGTAAGCCAGGACTTTATGAGCAGAGCAATGGAAGCATTTGCATTCCCTGATAAAATAAGTTTGATCAGGAGGATGCAGGAGGGGATAGGGGCTGAAAAGCAAAGTAGGCGAGTTCCTCTCTGATAACTTCTGCTTGAGCATAGGAACCAGGCAGGGGTGCTCTCTTTCCCCTTTGTTATTTGCATATATTTAAAACCACTGGCAACGAAAATAAGAGACTCAAAAATTCAAGGACACAACTGGTATGGTAGTCAAGAAAAGCGGTCTCTATTTGCAGATGGCATTATTTTATACTTGATAAAAACCAGAAAATGACATTTCAGTGCTGTGGAACATTTTGACACAGTTTCAAATCTTTTTGGGATACAAACCTAATGAAGCTAAAACAAAAGCAATAGCTGTAAATTATGTACCCACATACAAATTAGTTCAGCAATATCCACATTTATGGGGAACATGATAAAATGAAGTACCTAGGAGTATGGATTACAAAATGATTCCTGTGTGGCAACTAAAGATATGTGGGAAGACATTAAACAAAAGATAATACAAAATCTGAGAATTTGGAAGCTCTGTTATATGGATAGTAAAACACAAACAGTTAAAATGTTTTTAGTCCCTTTGGTCTTACAAATATGCCTGACCTGTGTATATCAACCAGAGGAGAAGTAAGGATAACGATTAAGAGTTGAAGGATTTTATCTGGGAAGGGAAGACGGCAAGAGTTAAGTGGGATAACTGGATTCTTCCAACAGAAGGCGGCGGATTGGGATTACCCGATTTGCAGGGGTATTTCAGAGCTACACATTTAAGGTTCATATACACAGCACAAGTATAAAACCTATAATTCAAAGTGGAAAAGGATGATTATGAAAAGGGGGGGGGGGGGTAGCTCAAGAAAAGTACAGTTTTTTACCTACCATAAATGTAGATGTTCGAGTGTTCACCCTGCTGCAGTCATCACACTTGGGTTATCCTGCCGTCAGGCGGTCCCCGCAGTCGGCCCGCATTCCAAAGTCTTGGTCCGGCGTCGGTTGCTGTCGCTTCTTCCCTGACGTCAGTGCGCCAGGGGTATACAAGAGGCATCCGACGCCATTTTCTTCAGTTTTTCTTGCCCCAGATGTCAGGTGTCCCCAATAGGTAGGCAAAAAAAAATATCTATATCTATATCTATATATATATATATATATATATATATATATATATATATATATATGCACACACACACACACACACACACACACACATGGCTATATAAAAATCAAACAAAACCCTTAGGCACAAGCAAATACACCACAGAGGTAGTATAGGATAAAGTGGTAGAGATAAGTTCAGCTAGTTCAGAAGGGATGGAGGGAGGGTAACCTGGACTGCAGCAAGGTGAACACTCGAACATCTACATTTATGGTAGGTACAAAACTGTACTATGTTCATCATGTTACCCTGCTGCAGTCATCACACTTGGGTTGAATCCCAAAGCTAAGGATGGGAGGTGGAGTCAAACAGGGTTAGAAGAAGCTAGTAGGCCCTGCAAAACTGCAGTGGCAAAACCAGCTCTAGTCTTAGAGTATAGAGGTAAGTGATTGTGTTTGATGAAGGTGTGCACTGAACTCCAAGTAGCAGCTTCCAGAATATCCTTGGTTGGCACTCCCCTGAGAAAGGCTGCTGATGTAGCTGTAGCCCTGGTGGAGTGGGACCTAATGTTAGCAGGTACTGGTTTCCCATGATGTGTGTAGCAGAAACGTATGCAATGCCCTATCCATTTTAAATGGTCTGCTTTGAGATAGCTTTTCCTTGTGATCCTGTAGCATAGGCTACAAAAAGCTGGTCAGTTTTTCTGAAAGCCTTAGTTTTATCCAAGTAGTAACATAATTGCCTGTGAATGTCCAAAGAGTGCAGGAGTCTTTCTCCTTTGTTCTGGGGATTTGGGAAGAAGGTGGGCAAGTGAACGGTTTGGTTTAAGGCCACACTGGATACCACCTTTGGCATAAAGGAAGGATTAGTTCGTAGAGAGACTCTGTCTTTATGAAAAATGATGAAAGGTTCCACTGCCATTAGTGCCTGTAGCTCTGAGACTCTTCTAGCTGAGGTTATTGCTAGTAGTAGGGCAGTTTTCCATGAAAGAAATTTTAAATCAGCTGAAAAAGCTGGTTCAAAGGGCGGCAGTGTAAGCTTTTCCAGAACAAAGTTGAGATCCCAAGTAGGTGTTGGAGCTCTCCTTGGCGGTCTTAAGTTCTTAGACCCTCTGAGGTACTGTCTTAGGATTGGATGTGAAAATAAAGGAGGATCCGTGCTGTAATGAGCTGAAATTGCTGAGGCGTGGATCTTAATAAATGAAAAGGAAAGTCCTTTGTGTAACATCTCAGTTAAATATTGTAGAATCTGAGGGATGTTTAGATCAAGGGGGTTTAGGCCTTTAGCCTGGTTCCAGGCGCAAAATCTTTTCCATTTGTCTGAATAGGTTTTCCTGGTGCTGGGCCTCCTGGCCTCCAGAATGACGTCCATAACAGCTTTGGATAAAGGTGTTGGCTGGTTGTTTAGGTAATTTGTCATGCAGCCAGGTTTAAAGTCTTGAGCTGGCTGTGTAGAATCTGATGGTCTCACTGGGTGAGCAGGTGAGGAATTTGTGGTAAAATCCATGGTGGGCCGTGGGCCATGTTCCTTAAAATTGGGTACCAATGCTGGCGTGGCCAGTCTGGTGCAACGAGTATCATTTGTGGCCTCTCTAATCTGAGTTTCAGCAGTACCTTTGCTAGAAGAGGCAGTGGAGGGAAGGCATACACTGTTAATGTTTTCCAACTGAATGAGAGGGTGTCCACTTTCCAAGCTAGTGGATGGAAGGTCCTTGTGCAAAATTTTTGAAGTTGGTGGTTGTGGGGGCTGGCAAACAGATCTATGTCTGGGCGTCCCCATTTTTGAACTATCATTGCAAACACTTGTGGATCTAGTTTCAATTCGTGTGGATCCATGATGTTTCTGCTTAGGTAGTCTGCCAATGTGTTTTTCTTTCCTGGCAGGAATTGTGCTTGTAATTGAACCTGGTAAGACAGTGCAGTGTTCCACAAGGTCATTGCTTGCCTGCAGAGAGGGTAGGAATGTGTGCCCCCTTGCTTATGTACCACATAACTGTGGTATTTTCCATCTTTATTAGTAGTTGTCCTGGGTGTAGAAGGTCTTTAAACTGTTAGGGCATTCTGCACTGCATTTCTTTTTGATTGCTATGCAGGTGTCTCTGATCTGTAGTCCATTTGCCCTAAATGCACTGCCCTGCCATGTGTGCTTCCCAGGCACAGTCCGATGCATTTATTGTCACAGTTTGCCTGGCTGTGGGTAAGGTGAAAAGGCTGACCCTTGTTGAGGTAACATGCCTGTGGCCACCATAGAAACTCCTGTTGAAGGCAGGGAATGAGTGGTATCATGGTTTCCAAGCTGTGGCTGTGCCGAGTCCATACACTTTTCAGGTACCATTGTAATTTCCTCGTATGCAGTTTTGCAAATGGTATTAGTAGTATGCAAGATGCCATGAATCCCAAGGCCTGCAGAATTTTTCTTGCAGGGAGTTGGGTCTTTGTTGCCATCATTTTGAAATGCTGAAATAACTGTTGTTGCTTGTCTGGCATGAGATAAGCCATCTGGGCTGTTGTATTCAAGCTGGCACCCAGGAATATTATGTTTTGCGAGGGTACTAGTTTTGATTTATTTTCGTTTACTGTGTACCCTAGGCAACTTAGAAGGTGTTTGACAAATGCCAGATGCTTTAAAAGAATGTCCTTGCTTTCTGCTTGAATAAGGCAGTTGTCCAGGTATAGGTACATTTGAATTCCTCTGTCTGCAGTATGCAATTACTGGTGCCAGGCATTTTGTGAAGACCCTGGGTGCAGTAGATAAGCCAAAGGGCAGTGCAGACAATTGATAATGCGTTGAACCTGCAATGAAGTGGAGATATCTTCTGCAATTTTGTCTGATAGGGACATGCAAGTATGCCTCCTTGAGGTCCAAAGTGACTAGCCAAGCATTCTTGCCCAGCATGGGAAGAAGCTGCTGTAGTGTTAGCATCTTGAATTTTGGTACTTGCAGATAGGTGTTCAGAATTGAAAGATCCAGAATGGGTCTCCATGCTTTGTCCTTTCTTGGGACTAGGAAGAGTCTTGAGTAAAATACTTGTCCTTGCTCCTGTGCAGGTGCCTGTTGAATGGCTCTCATGTTCATGAGAGCCGTAATTTGTTTTTGTGCCTCTGCCCACTGATTTGGTGGCAGGTTTGGCATTCCTTTGATGCTTGGTATGATATGAAAGTGGAATCTGTATCCTTGAGACAATGTTTAGAACCCATTTGTCTTTTGTGATGATGTGCCAGTTGTCTGCAAAAAATGCTAGTTTTCCTCCCAAGGGAGTTACCAGGAGAGATTTGCTTGGTAGTTTGAGGATAGAGTCATTGTGTTTGTCTTCTGCTAGCCTGGGGCCTGTCTTCTCCTCCTTTCTGGGTAGCAGAACCCCATTGGCGAGGTTTGCAAGGGCCCTGTGACTGGCCTCTGACCCTTGGGCGTCTGTATTTGCCCCTCTGTGATCTGTCTGAAGCTGGAAAGGACCAGTTTTCTGTTGGCCAATTTCTGCTGAAACGAGGGGGTTGTACCTGCAAAAAATTCTTGACCGTTTGCATAGACTTTGCCTTATCCTCCATTTTCTTTAAAACCTCTTCTGCTTTGACACCAAAGACATCCTGTTGTAAAGGTACATCCAATAATTTTGCTTTAACATGGTCAGGGAGGGTTTGTTCTTTTAACCAAGCATGTCTACGTATGACAGAGCCAGTAACAGCTGCTCTACAGGAAGCTTCCAATGAATCAAATCCGCATTGTAAAGTATGTTTGCCCACCTGTTCAGCTGCATGCAACAGATCCTGCATTTCCTTGAATTCAGGCTGTTCTGAATGTGTGCTCATTTTTTGTTTTAACTGAGACATAAGGAATTGCTGATATTTCAACATGTGAAACTGGCAATTTAATGCTCTCATAGTCAGAGTTGCTGAGGTGTATATTTTCTTTCCCCATCTATCTAGGGCTCTGGAATCCCTTTCAGAGGGCACAGGATTTTTAGCCATAGAAGCTTTTCCTCCCTTAGGACCCTGGGAAATTGTTTCTGGGTCAGCTACAGGGCTTTTATAAAGGAATTTGTGAGAGCCAGGCACTCTAAATATCTGTCTGGTTTGGCTGGAGCAGGAGGTAGAGAGTCTGGATTTAAACTAGACTCCAAGTAATCATCATCCACAATATCTAAAACAGGAGGGATAGCAAGAGGTCTGTGCTGGGGTAGTAAAAAGAACTCTCGGAGCCTTTTCTTAGAATCTGAGTAATCCTGGCCTTCCCAGTGGAAATGTTCCCTCATGGTATGTAAAGTTTCCCCAAAGGAGTAGTCTTCAGGGGGAGATGCTGAGGGAATAGAATCTTCAGCATCGGAATCCTCATAAGGTGGAAAAGTGTAATCCTGTTCCTCAGAAGAATCAGAGGAAAGAGAAACCTGGTCAGAGGATGCATAATCCTCCTCTTGTCTTGGTCTTATCAGGAGGGGGATGGGAACCCCTGATAAGGGTAATCAAATCTTCAGCCATCTAAAGCATCTGTTTCTTAGGCATGGGACCTTGAACTGTAGACTGATGTACAGTTTTCTTTGGTTTTAAAGGAGTTTTAAGTTTAGCATAAGATTTAATGGTGAATGTAGTTGGTCTGAAGACACCTTCTGCAACCGAAGGTGTTTCCGTTGCACCGGTGTGTCTAATTCTGCTCCAGTGTCGGTAGATGGCTGTGTCGGCCTAGTAGACTCCGCTTGGGAATCTGCAGCTGTCTGGGGTTCCAGTTCTGCGGTCGTCAGGGGCTGCGTAGGCGCCTCACTGAAAACCGGAGAACCAGCAACAGGCCCAATTGAGGCCTCTGTGTCTGGCTTATGCCTAGGCTGCTTGTCCTTATCCTTGCATTTTTTATGAATGGCGGTCATCGGCTGCTCCGATGGTATGATATAATTAAATTTCCTACCAAAGTAATGCCGTGCAAAGTCAAAACGGCGTTTGATAGTTCGTTTATTAAACTTAGCACAAAACCGACAACCTGTGATGTCGTGGTCTGGGCCTAGACAAGGAATACAATAGGAATGGAAGTCTTTATGAGGTATTTGCTTCCCACAAGAAATGCAATTGTTAACTTTTTCTGACATCGGACTGAGGTAAGAAAATGTTCCCCAACGGGGCACTTAGCTTTAATGAAGACTTAGGACGGAAATTCAAATAGAAAATCTCAGGTGTCGGCCGACCGGCACTTACGAGCTGCTTCTGCTTCAGGCACCGCATGGCAAGAAAGACTGAAAAAAATGGCGACGGATGCCTCTTACATACCCCTGGCGCACTGATGTCAGAGAAGAAGTGACAGCAACCAACGCCGGACCAAGACTTTGGAATTCGGGCCGACTGCGGGACCGCCTGACTGCAGGATAACCCAAGTGTGATGACTGCAGCAGGTTAGCACGATGAGCATCAAGGAGATACTGGGATTTTGTTACTCTCTTTAAAGAGCTGCATGCAATCAGACAGAATATATTACAAGAACTAAGCCAGCACATATATGGAGAAAGAGGATTCTGCAGATTGGAACAATTGCAATTAGAGATGCAGACAATAGGCAAGAGGTGGCTGGAATTTACTGGAGAAAATTGGCAAAGAACCAAGGTACTGGGAACAAATAACTAGACATGGAAAGGTAACAGAATGGGAAGATGCTACGAACTTATTTGGACTGAAGGTTAGAGATTGCCTTCCCTATCAAGGACAGGCTCTAGGCAAGGAAATAGGGGTGTCCTAAATGAAACACCGGCACTGATAGCGGTTTTAGTAGAATCTAGAGCAGAAGCTGCTGTTAAAAAAAAGGAATAATTAGTAGAGTGTATAAAATATTGCATGATAACTACAAGAATCAATTAGAAGAACTTAGAAAGGATTGGGAAGAAAGATAAGCAATTCACAAAGAAGCAATGGAGGGATATATGCACGTCTCCAAAATGAGATTTAGGATTTTTGCTTGGAAATGTTTACATAGGTATTGTTATACCCCAAGTAAACCCCAGAGAATTTTTCCTCCGGTAAACCTCAAACTTTCGAAGTGTGATGGAGAAGAAAGCGGTAACTGGGAAAATATTTTCTGGGAGAGAAAGGAGTTGGCAGACTTTAAAAATTCCCTGCAGACTACGCTGTCCGAGATACTGGGTGAGGAAGCTGGTGTATGTAATGAAATGATTTTTCTGAGCTATGATGCTATATATCTAGGCAATTCCAATTGTGTAAAGCCTTGCTGAGTCTAATTATGGTGGTTGCCAAATAAGCAATTACTTGAAAATAGAAATCAAAGTCTAAACCAGCTGTACTAGAAGTAGTACATATAGTAACAGAAACAAAACAGCTGGAATTGGGATCTTTAGAAAAGGGTTGGAGCAAATTGCATAGAAAAAGTGGGAATTGTGGGAACAATACATACTGGGAGGAATGCGGTTTAAAAGAAGGCAGGATTTAAATGAGTTAAGTAATGTTTGACTGACAATGACTGGGTAGATAAATGATGTATAATATTTGCAACTAAAATTATGTCAATATGGTCTGTGATGTATAGTTTGCAACAAAGATTGCATCAATATGGTTTGTTTCCGTTTATATAAATGTATGATTGCTTACGTCATAAGTGATAATTTAATAAAGATGCTCCTTGTTTAAAATAAAAACAAGTTGGTTTATGTTTACCTGATCTGAAGGGATATTTTACAACTAGATAGTTAAGGCTCATACACAACACAAGCAGAAGGTTGCAATTCAAAGTGGAAAGGGATGATGATGCAATGGGGTGTTCAAGACAGACTGAGTGAATGGGACTTTGGATGCAGTTCCTTAAGGAAAATATGAATAAAACATTCTGTATGGGTGCTGTTAAAGTAGCAGGATGTATACTAAGAACTAAGCCAATATGAGAATGGAGAAAAGAGATTTTTGCCAACAGGGATGACTGCAAGTAGAGGTTCAGAAAACAGGCAGGATGGACTGGAATTTACTGGAGAAACCTGGCAAAGGAACCAAGATACTGGTAGCAAATAACTCAAGCAGGAAAGGTAACAGAGTGGGATGAGGCCAAGAAGACATTTAGGTTGCAGGCAAGTGACTGCCTTCTCTATCAGGGGCTTGATCTTAGCGTACAGGCAAAGAGAAAAATGATCAGGGAATTTTAACTGAAAACTGTTCTGGTAGAGTTTTTAGTTGAATCTAGAACAGATGCAGCTGTTAAAAAAGGTATAATTAGCGCATATAAAATATTGCTTGCCAACTATAAGAATCAAATCAGAGGAAGTTACAAAAGATTGGGAAGAGACTGGGAAAGAAATTTACAAGAAAACAATGCAAAGGCATGTGTATGGCTCCCAAGTATGCAACCAAGTCCAGAAGGTTTAGTATCTTTGCATAGGTAATTTTATACTCGAAGCAGACTTCAAAGAATTTTTCCTTAGGTGGACATAAAATGTTGGAGGTACGATGAAGAAGAAACAGGTAAATGGGAACATTGTTTTGGGAATGCAATAGGTTGGCAGATTTTAAAATTTTCCTAAAGAGTACTCTATCAGAAATATTGGACGAGCAATGGCTCTAATTAAGGAAATAATAATTCCGAGCTGGGACATAGGATCTGAATTGCCAAGACATAGTAAGGCCTTATTAAGTTGAAATCTGTTGGCTGCCTAAAAAAAACAACAATTACTAGAAAATGAAAATCAAAAATTCTAACCAACCACAGATGAGATACTGAATATTACAAAAGACATAAAATAACTGGAAGAGATTTTTAGGAAAGAGAAGGCGCAAATTACACAGAAGTAAATGGAAAATGTGTGAACAATACATACATAATGTTCAGGAGGATGACGACTTGAGATTTAACGGAAGGCAAGAATTCAGCAATTTTTTTGTAATGTTGGACTGACAGTAGCAAAGAAAATATTTGATGTATATTGTATTTAAAAGAAAAAATGTTAAAATGGTTTCTCTTTTCTGTTATGTTTGCTTAAAAACAAAGTTGTATAAAAAAAAGAAAAGAAAACAGATCTCTGCAGATGGTGATTGCAGTCATGAAATGAACATATACCTGTTTTTTTGCAGGAAAGTTTTGGCAAATCTGAATAAGACTTTAAAGAGTGAAGATAGTAGTAGTGCAGTGTCAATGGTGTACATATGTAAAACTAGATTTTCTCAGTAGTAACATGCGACTGTGAGAGTTGAACAAATAAAGCTATGCACCAGAAAAAATATGCTTTTGAATTGTGATGTTGGAGAAAGCTTGTGAGAATTCCATAGACTGCAAAAAGACAGTTCACGGGAAGATCTAACAGTAAAACTAATATTCAAATACTCTGGCTGCATAGTGGAAAGATACAATGCACTAACAATGACACTAACATTGATAAAGACCGAAAAGAAAAAAGGGGGAAGGAAAGAATAAGAAAGTAATGAATACGAATTTGCAAGAACTGAAAAACGGTTTCTTGACATACTTGGTGCGTTAAAAGTCACTGATGTCACAAAAGCTGGATGTGACTAAAGGAGGAAACAAATAATGTCCCTTAAAGCTACATAGGATACAGCAGAACAATATCAAATGCAGTAAATGAAAATATGCTGCCATCATAAACGAATGGAGAGACAGGACTACATCAATAATGCAGGGTTTCCCTGATGTAATCGTACGGGGGAGAAGCAGCTCTGTCTGTAAAACAAAATATGTCAACATAGCAACCCCACTATCAAGATAACAAATCAAAAAGTAATAGTAGCCATTTGAAATAGGTTCTGCAGCACTATTGCAATAAAGATCACATTACGATGAACCCTATACTTATTTACTTCAGGTTTGGGTCACAGCTGTCCTTTAAACCTTACATAACAACTGAAAGATTCAACTACATGGCAGAAATCAGCACGAATAACATATCAGCAAGCATGTACCTAACTAACACTCCGGTGAAAATTTAAATAAATTCAAAGCATTAGTGTCATCTGGAAAATAAACTACTTCACAGCTGAGTATCACACTCAGTAAAGCAACAGAAACAGCAGCATCAGATACATATGCAAATTAAGTAAAGGCTGGAGAGTGCACAAACTGAAGTGAGGTAACTTGGTATAGCTGAGCATCTGAAACAAAATGCAAAGGATTCAGCAAAGAGGATTGTAATTCAGGCGGTCAATCTAGGTTAAGCATAATACAGATCTACACTTTCAAAAATAGGTTATACATTCAAAGTGTTTCCCATGTTAATGACACAAACAAGGTGAAATATGCATAGTGAAAGTAATGTGCCTCCTGTTATGGAACTAACTAAGCAAATACATTTCAGAACACCAAGACAATAGTTAAAACCTTGCAAAAGGAACTTGGTTTTGGATCAGTTAAAGTTACAAAAATCCAGTCAAACACTCACCAGTTGGCATACCACTTACTAGAGGAAACAACCTTCTGCAGAAATGAGTCTGGGAAATAAAAGCACCACTAGCAATTTAAGGACACAAGCTGGAGTGCAAGATAGTCTACCTTGGTTTGGGAAAAAATTTATAAAAATCAAAGCCATATAATTTGAAACTGCTATATTCCAAATAAGATGTCAAGTTACACGATCAAAGAGGTACTCATAAAACTATATAAAATTTTTCCTGGAGGTCAAATTTTATCCAATGCTGCTTGCCATACCAGACAAGTTTGCAAAACATTTATTTTGCCTTCTAACCAATGAAGCAAATGTGAGGTCCTCTTTTCAGTCTGGGCTGAGTTTCAATGGTTTAGTAACAAGATGTTTGGATGTCAGCCCCATGTCCCTCGGTTTAGTCCTAACCTCCATTACAGTCACTGCTTAAGTAGAGTTTCTCATGTTCTCCCAGTGTCTGCACAAGTTCTCAATACTCAATTTCCACCCACAAACATGCTGATTGAATGGCAACACTAAATTATCTGTACAGATGTTGCATTTAACCTTGCCCTTGAGGCATGGGTCTTGGCTGAAAAGGGTCACCTTGCTCTTGAGGCATGGGTCGTGGCTGAAAATGGTCAGAGGATCGGTTCGCCTATCTGGTTACTACATTAAACTTTACAAGGAATGCAAATGGCACTTGTTTAAATCAAAAATGCAAGTAAGTTTGAGAAAAAAAGTTTCAAGTAAGTTCCTGCAGATTTAAACAGCAATGATACGTTTCCAATAAGCAATCAGCACAAGTGATGATATAAAACATCTACAGTTATCAGTAATCGGTATAAAATGCACACTGTTCTCTCAGTTCTAGTACTGTTGAAATGTGTTCAATGTTTACTTCTAGCGACAGAGGCAATTAAAAGAAAAAAATTATAAACATGCACAAGAAAAGCAACAAGAATGAGGAGTTATGACAAGCAGGAAGAAAATACAATGTAAATGGAAATGCACAAAGCTGGTGGCTTTAGGTAATGCATTAACTACTTTAAAGCTACAAACTGTGTTAAAAATCACATCCGCTGCGATAAAAAAAAAAATTATTCTAATATTGTATCTGTTCCATCAAACAGAACCACTGTTTGAAAGGTTCTAGCTCTTCAAAACTAAAAAGAAAAACAAAACCGTTTTCCATTTACTTTACTTACTGAAACCAAGTTGCCATGATTTAACAGCAGGACTCTCCCATGCAACAGAGAAAAAAAAGGAGTAGATAATATACACACTCTGTAAAACATCATTCTGAGGATCAGCTGCTATAACAAGCACTTGGTCACACATATGCTTGCATCTTACCCAACTTTGGATGACCCCCAGCAATAAACTGAGCAAAATAAAGACCAGGCTGCACTCTTAAAAAACCTTGTGGCCAGATTACTGGGAACCCTTTGCACTAAATGCAATACAGATGGTGCTATGGCCAAAACACTTGGTGTCACACATTTCATAAACACAATCGCAAATCTGCCAACCCACCCTACTGGGCTCTGAGCAATTGCAAGCAGTTAACTTGGGAAAGGAGGTGCAAACGGAAGGCAGCTGTACACTTTACAGTGTACAGAGAAGAACTGGATCTCCACTAACACACAAATAATGCAGACTGCCAAGTGTGTACAGCAGCGTGAGCATCCTGTAATTACACAGCAAGACTGCTACGCAGCCCAGTGGAGATCGTATCCTGCATCAGAATGCTGCCTTTGGTTCTGAGGGGATGCATCTTTTTAATGAAAGAGAAAGGGGTTCACTGTAGCAAACTCTGCATCTTGAATTTTACCTTTTCACTTCACAATGGGAAGGACTACTACACCGTGCAGGCTACATGACAAAAACATATTCTGCATTCAGAACACTTGCTGTCCATAACTGGAAGATGGCGAAAAACAAAGCTGGACATAACTGGAGTGCTAGTACGCAGGTAACATGCAGAGTACTTCAGAAACTTTATTAAAGGAGTATGTTTCATCAGTCACTCCTAAGTACCAGTCCTATCTGCATCTCGCTTGGGCTTCCTACTGGCTGATATTAAAACAAAGTTGTCCCGCCTGTAATAAATAGTTTTGTCTGTGGCAGTGGCAGTGGGTGAATTTGACGCACCATAAAATTAATTTGACAAAACAATGATAGAAATTCACCAAAGAATTACAAAAGTAAAGGCAAAAACAAAATCTACATGGATTATGATTGTCAGTAGAACTGCTGTACAGTAACAAAATCATAAAAGACCAAAACAGTGCCTGCAAAGACTTAAGAAAATTACGTAAAACTGAAGCAGTATATACACAACGCAGTGCATGCACCCAGACATCACATAACAAATGGTCATAACTGATAAAATATTTGACACAAAGTTAAAGTACATGCAGTTGGTCTACCCATGGTCAGAACATAATGTTAAGATTGAATGCAGCTATAAGATGAAAAGAGCTGGAGTACATATTTGAAAAGAAAAAAGCATATACAACAAGCAAGCGAAGATGTGCATAAAATACAGCGCAGTCATACACAATACATAAACTACACACGTGAAATGCACGCATACAAGAAGGCACATTAAGAGGCTGAGAAGTGTTTCTTAAAGGGATTCTATTATTCATGGTATGGGAAGATAAGTTACCTAACCAATATCATTGTAGCAGGTACAACTAGATTCAGTAAAAATATGCTCTTTAAGTGCGTATTTGAAGCTTTTAATGGTTTCTAGACTTTTGATGTCTGAAGGCAGGTGATTCCAGGTAGCAGGTCCCAATCTAACGAAGGTTCTCAAACCTTCAGCAGTTTTAAATACAGAATGCAGTAGAAAGAAATTGTTGCCATGTGCACTTCTGATTACACAAATGTTGTCTTGTAAAAGAGTTTAAAAGGGGGTAGTGACAGTGTCTTATCACCTTGCAAATTAGAGCACTTACAAGAAAAGTGGCCCTAGGAGGTACTGACAGCCATATGGAAAATTTTAGCAAACTGCAATGGTTTATCTGCTAACAGAATAAATCTTCAGATTTTATTCCCAGCAGTCTATATTCTGTGAGTATTGTGGGATGAATGCATAAAAAGAAAAGGAAGGCAATACTCAAGTTTGACATACGACAGAAGAAATGGAAACAATATTTTTCTATACTTTTATAACTGCATTAAAAGATAAAAAAAATCATATTAAAGGTAAACATATTAAGATGTTTTATGGAGCTTTTCTCCCTGGGTCTCAGCTGGAAAGGGGCAGCTTTTTTACCCAGACTAAACAGGTCACCAAATGCCAATAAATAATAAAAGTACAGCAAATTAAGAGAGACTGCATGTACAAATGGTGACTAAGTGTAATAGGAACAGCAATGAAGGATAAAAAAAGCAAGAGCCAGAGATGAGCAATGGCTAAATAAGTGTTTAATAATTCATTGCCTAACACCTTAAGCAAATCCTCCATGACACAAAGCATCTCTGCTTTACAGTATAACAAGAGAAAAAAGTCTGGACAGGAACAAGATGGACTTAATATGTCATGATGTTGGTCTTTTGGGGTGGGGGTGAGGTGTAAAAGTGCACTGATTGTAATACATGTAGAATTAAACATTTATTTTTACAAGGGTGGATGTTTAGATAAATGCCTTTGGTGTAAGCTATAAACAAGTGCTTTTGTAAGCAGTAAGCTTAAAGATAAAATAATAAAAGCCATCTGCAAAGACATAAGCTTATTTTTCCCTATTAGCAAATGTTCTCAGTAAAAGTCAAGAAGTCAGCAGCTGAAAGCAGTTGTAAATACTATTCTGAGCAGAGATACTAGATTTTTCTTTCATTGCGGACTACTTTTATACAGAGACAAGTTCTGTCTGGAGGTGCAAGCAATTAATCTTGAGAGTTCTCCGCATTTTTTGTTGAGGAAAATGCAGCATTTAACGGCAGCTCAGTAGAAAATAAAGTTGGAAATTATGGGAAGTAGACAAGAGATAGTGGCCTCCCCAGCAGCCTGAATAATTTAATGCATTTAATAGAACAGTGTACAATTTAGTTTAAAGATAGGCAGTGGCGGCTGGTATCTTAAAATCAAAGGGGGGCTGCAGGAGACAGCTGAATGGGTGGGGTCAATGGGAAGGGGTGCAGCCACAGAAAGGGGAGGAGCTATGCTCAAAACCACAAAAACTAACTTTAAATACACGGCCCTGGGTGCCAAACCGTCATTATGATAGTCCAATCAAGACAAAATGAAGTGTAGAAGAAAAAAATATTTCAATTCATTGGCTGCATGACAGCTTACTTAATATCTAAATGGAAACAAAAAGGTTGTGAAGCATGAAAAAATAAATTACTTTTTAAATACATTACTGGAATGCCAGTCAAAATCAAGTATAAGAAAAACAAGCAGCACTCAACTCAAACCACTTCTTGCATTGTAATTCTAATGATAATTTATATTCAGCTTTATTAAAGTACCAAGTAACATGCTGAAAGTAGCAATCTCTGTGATACCCCCACTTGTAAAAATGTTTCTTATCCAAAAAAGACCTGCTGCCTGACAACTATCTACTTGCTTCATGGGGAAAACATGATCAAAGTAAAAAATGAAAAGCAAACAAGAAACAAGCTCAAGATACATTGCTTAAAGGATTACTGTACAGGTTATGGACCACACACGATAGACTGGCATTCTGTTTAGTTTACAGGTAAAGTCTGCAAATATGACAGCAAGTCTCCAACAAATGTAATGAGCTTCTTAAAATAATGTAAGCCTGTCCTTTATTAGAAATACTGTCATATGCATTTCAATACCCAAGGCTTATACATCTAGTTATGCAAGTATTCTCTGCATGGCAACAACAGAAAGGCTTTCAATGTTGGCAATTCTAATGCTTATTAAAGCTTACTTGCATCTTACAATCTCAGACAAGCTTAGCTGATGGTCATTAAACCACTGGTACTTAAACAGAGCAACAGGCACTTTCTGAATAATAAGCATAAATCAACAGTATAAAAATATGACAGAAACCAGAACATTCTGCAAAATCAAGGACGGATGTACCTGTTTCTGCATTTAAAGGTTATATGCCATGGTGACCTATGTGTGGCCCTAATTGCTAAACAATGTTATCTTACTTAAAAACAGTACTAGCTCAGGAATGGCTGGAATCCCTTACTCACATCAGTACTAACCCAGGATTGCTGGAATCCCTTACTCACATCAGTACTAACCCAGGATTGCTGGAATCCCTTACTCACATCAGTACTAACCCAGGATTGCTGGAATCCCTTACTCACTCCTCATTGCTTACTACTTGTCTTTGTTCTCAGCTTTGTCCACAACTCCACGTCTGTGAAAATCCACATCTTTCCATTCACCCAGCTCATCCCCTCTTCCTTACTCTGATTAGTACTGCCCTTTTTGGGGGGGAAGAAGCAACTCTAGCCCTCCTTAACCAACAGCATCAATTGCTCTATAGTATCTCTTGTATACTCACACATCCACATACACAGGGTCTACACTACATTAAAAAACAAGAGTTTAGAGTTCTGATGGCAATACATATACTGACTTGACTTCTAGTGCAGATTTCACTGCATTTGAGAGTATTTAGTCCAAAAATACAAATGCACCAATGTTTACAAAATGATGGATGTTTATACTAGCCTAGACACCAGTAACATCCTTATTTTTCGGCTGCCTCTGTTCAGCTTGCTGCTTTGTAAAGTTAATGCTGCCCCGTTTGATGACTGAGGTGAGTGGTAGGCAACAGATTGGGAAAAGTGCCTGGGGTAATTCCCTATCACAAATATAAAGCCCAGAAGTCCAGAATAATGAAGCCATTAACAGTGGAACTGTCAAATTATGAAGATAAGGTCATATGTAAAAATGTCAATGCAGAGGGTAAAGGGTAGGGAATTTGACTTCTAATACTAATAACCCCAATGAAAACATCAAAAAATGCTTCTATGCAGCTGAATGCAATGAATTATTGGTGGGGTATAACAACTTCAGAAATCGGGAAAGTGAAAAATACCACAGTTTTTCTTGGCATGGTGAGTTTTTGACGTAGTGAGCCCTGATGAGTAACTGTAGTTTTGAAAAAGCTGTGTTGGTGGAAACCATGTTTGGATCATTTATCCTGAAAACCAAAACTCTGATGAAGGTAGAAATGCTTGGTAAAACTGATACAAGGAAAAATGGATATAAAAAAGTGATTATACCTCTGTTTGTGAAAGTGTACCTAAAGAAATTTTTCAGTAACAAGCACTAAAACTTTACATTTGTACTCTGACAGATGTTGAATTTTGGCCATTGGCTTTATTGCTGAAGATTTCCTAAAAAATACTGTGCTTATTGAAACTGCATTCTGACTAACGTTGGAAAGTTCTGCTGTAACAGAAATGATGCAATTTGTGTTGTAAGCAAATAACCTAAGCTGTTGTGAGCCTTCTCAGTAAAATAAAGCTTAAGCAGTACAAATTGTATAAAATTGAATGTAAAGCAGCCTAAGCAGGTAACCTTGTAATATATTTTGAACTAAATATTTCATTTTTTTTTTTTGCAAAATGGGATTGACAACCTTGAACCTTCTTGACTTCAGAACAAGTAACAGAATCTGTAAAATGAAAATAGGTATTGAGAATAACCAGTGTATAACACATGCTTTGTGGTAGTTAACTTTTAGTCAAACAGATCACTAATTTAAACTTGAACTGAAGCACTTACACATTGTCCACTTTTATGCAAACATTAAGCTATCTACTGCTGTAAAAAAAAAAAAAAAAAAAAATTAGACATCTATCTGTACAGTGCAGAGCCGAGCAGACACCTACCTCAGTTGAGTTTTAATAATTTCACTTGTGTCCGTCTCGAAGAAAGGAATTATTTTTCCCTCTGCTCTGTCTGACTCTGTGACTGCTCACGTAAGCAAACCAGCAAGGCAAGGCAACACCAACACTGCAGGCAAGCAAGCCGCAAAAACAAAGTTGTTTAATCCTTTCAGTTTTCACTAATGGTAGCACCTTAGCACAAGTAGAGAGTACTGTGCAACAGGCTACTACTACTGATTTTTTCTCGCTCTCTTTTTCGAGAAGAGAGCGAGAACCGATCAGTAGCCATCCAGCTGTCCACATCATGTATGTGACTGCCGACGTGGCAGTCCGACCCCCCCCCTTCTAGTTACTGTGCGGTTAAAACCGCCTAGACTTCTGAGCATCACACTGATGCCTTCTTATTAATCTAGACTGCTTTTACAGCAGTCCGGCAGACTTACAGAAATGCTAAATTAAAAAAAAAAACCCAGAACTCGATGAGCATGTGCAGTTAGAGTTCCGGGACTTTGCGAGTCGGTTGGACTCTGTAAAGCTATACATTGCACAACACAAACAAAATATTTACATATATTGTTTAGTGAATGAATGTACTGTACAATAAATGAAACTTTACTCTCTTTGCTGGGAGGACTGCAGTCCAATGGCACGAGCCGCCACTGAAGACAGGCAGTGTTTTTTTCCCTGATGTCTACAAGTTAATGTTTTATGAAAGCATACAAACTGTTTTTCAGATGAAGGGACTAGAGAGAACAGAACAGATACAATCAGTGTTAAGTGGGAAAACAGACTGTAACATGCACTTTAGCATTAACCTTAATTTTAGGTTAAGTAATACCTGTGGGTGCTATTGATTTGGAGCAACTGTTCCTATCTGGAGGGTTAAACTTAATTTTTGAAGATGCACATAGTTTTGAAGGTTTGCTCTAAGTTAGAGGATGGGGGTGTTCCAAGAATGTATTTAGTTTTTTGTTTGAGGGTTTTCAATAAAACAAGTAGTCTTGAAAAACATGTCAGCTTCAAATGGAGATGAGAAGAAACTATACAAAAAAAAAAAAAAAAATCAGCCTAACAAACTAATGCAGGCATGTAATACAAAAACTGGAAATATGCAATCAAAAAATTGTCATGAATATTAGGTGGGAACGACAGCTTTTCATCATAATGGCTATGATAGCCATAATATCTTGAACATAAATGGCCTTAAAAGTATAGACGATAAGGAAATGGTATTGAATTATATAAAAAAGTGCAAATGGCAATACTGCAGGAAATGCATTTGGAAAGAAATGCGTAAGTGAATTTGACAAAAAAAGATTTCGGGGTGGACATTTGGCAGAATATCAGGGGCAAAGGAAAAGGGGAGTGATAATACTGATTGCTAGAGGGGCTCCAACAGTGATAAAGTAGTGATAAAAAGGAAGGAAAAAAAAGAACGTCAAGAGGATGATTGTGTTGGCATGTACTTGTATTTCACTGAAAATTTTCTTATGGAGCTTAATAAAAGTTTTGGAGAAATCAGTTTTCAGCAGGGAACACAACTTACAGCTAGGGACTGGAACTTGATTTGCAGTAGTGGGGATGCATCAGGCAGCTAGAAGGGAAAACAAAAGAGGGAAGACTAGTGAAGAAATTAAAGAAAATATTTGGCACAGAAGAAGTGGATTCAGTAGTAGGAACTCTGACAGAGTTTACATATTACTCCACAAGGTACTGGATAGAAATTATATTTCAAAGGAACATGTGTTTTGACACCCATCCAATAATGGTTTCAAATCATGCACTAAACAGGATAAAAAGCAGAGTAAGTAAAAATGAGACGCTGGTACTTTCCCACCAATACTAGAGAGAGGAATGTACAAAATGGGTACTGGAAATTATTTGAGCATTATTAGAGAAGACAGAAATGTCTTTATAAGTGAAAGCTAGTGAGTGTGATAAAATAAAAATGGAGTTTAAAACAGGGTAAGAGAGAAAGTAGTAGCAATAGACATTCTTTACAGGGGCTGACAAAGGTTAAAATATTTCGGAATAAGGGGAATCTCAAAGAACAAGAGGAGGAGCAAATGCAGAGTACTAAAGAAAGCAGAGAGTACTTCAAAAATATGCATACGTTTAGAGACCATGCTGTTAAACTATTTTTAACTCCACAGCAAAAACTTTCAGCACAGCAACTTAGACAACAGAAAGAAGATACGGAGTCTATAACAAGAAAAATAACCAGAGATCCTGTACAGGTATTGTACTGCAGAAATTGTATTAAAAAAGTGTATACAGCAGAGAAATGTATAAATCAATAAAGAGCACAAATGGAAATATTTATGAAAGACTTAATTAAGGTTAGAGGTAGATGAGGCTCAACAACTAATGGTCAAGACAGAGGAAGGAGACATAAAAAAATTGTGACATATAATTCATCTACTAGAAAGTCTCCAGGAACAAAATATTCCTGTGGATGTTTGGAAGTTAGGAAGGAAGAGAGAGATAGATCTGAAAGATTTTGGTAAACAGCATTTTAAAGGGAGGAAAGCACCAACACCTTGGAAGAAAGCTGTGTTGGTCGTGTTACCCAAAGACCGTAAAGACCCCTCAGATCCAGCTTCATATAGATCCATTTCAAATTTAAACAATGATCATAAAGTATTTATGTTGGCACTTGTTGGGACCCGCGGTAGTGGTGCTGCGGTAGCGTTGTCGCCTCACAGCAAAACGTCTCATTAGATTCTTAGCTAGAGCATCTTCTGTGTGGAGGCATGCGTGAATGGGGGTGCCTTCATTGAAGGTTGTGCGTCAGGGCTGGTAACTCGGCACGTAAAAATCCACTACCAAACATTAGCAGACCGGAGTTCTGCTGTGACGACCCCTAACCGGGATAAGCCGAAAGACACAACAACTTGTTAAAACAGTGGCAAACATGCCAAAACTAACAGATATGTATCAATGTGGTTTTTGTGGTGGGGAGACAGACAATGCTAATGGAGCAATGATGATCCACAGGGAAGCATACGTAAGAAAATACTGCTGTTGGTGGGTCTTGACGCAGAAAACGCATCCAACATAGTAACGTGGGATTTTGAGTACAGCAATGAAAGCATTTGCATTCCCTGATGCAATAATAAGGTTAACTAGGAAGATATAATAAGGAGGTAAGAAATAAAGCGGGAGGGTTACTCTCTGGTAAGTTGTTTAGAGAGAGGAATTAGGCAGGGGCGTCTTCTTTCCTATTTGCTTTACATTTAGAAATATTAGCAAAGAATTTAAGGGACTCAGAAATTCAAGGATATAACTGGTATGGTAATCAAGAAAGGTAAGCTTTATTGGTAGAAGATATTTTCTAGCTGACCAATCCAGAAAAGGACATTTCAGTGTTGTGGAACATTTTAAGACCATTTCAAGTCTTTTCAGGCTATAGTATGTACCTGCATACAAATATGGGTATTACTGAAACAATTTGTGGTGACAACACAATAAAATGAAGTACTTCAGAGTATGGATTAAAAAAGGCTTCTGTTACGGCTGCATTGGGATGTGGAAGCAAGTGACTGGTGTAAGGAAAAACCCAGAGTGTTTTGATCTGCATGCAACAGATACTTAAACATGTAACAGAACAAAGTGACTACAACTACACAGACAGAACAGAAACAAAGATCAAGAATGGGAATCTAGTGGGACACCTACAGTGAATGAGGTCACTTCATACCAGTCACACTGGTTTTAGTTCATATTTATCCTTTGTTGACCAAGTCAGTCCCAATAAACTAGTGGCCTCCTTTTAGGGAAGACCATGCTGATGGGTGACAACAGTGGCTCACTGAAAGCTGAATGTTCAAATTTGATGCTGGAAATACAGTCAGACAGGTATTACAGAGTACCAGACGCACACAAATACCTGTACAGAAATCCTGCTGCAGACCTGAAAGTCATTACACAGGGCCTAAGGGAGCCAGGGCTAGCTCTGCAAAGAACCCTACTCCTCCTGAGAAGGATGCCAGTGCTCTGGACAGAAGGGGTAAAAACGTTTACACCTCTGCAACCTTAGCTATCAGAGCTCTCAACTGTCAACTCCATATGTTAAAATATCAACAGCTCACTTTGGAACTATTAAAGCAAAAGATTTCTACTTTTCCTGACTGTGCCAATTCTAAGGAGTTAGCAGATTTATTGCACTCTACTTGTCAAGCGGCAAGGCACTCTCTACACTGTGGATATGACATACTAGAAGCCTCTAGCAGGGGCAGCAGTGTCTGGATCTGTCATTAGGAGACATGCATGGTTGAAGGAACAACCTCTGCTGGATCATGACAAGTCTAAATTAATTGATGCACCTTTGGATAAAGACCCCTTGTTTGGAGAAAATGGAGAAGATGTGCTTAAAAAGATGGAGGACAAAGCAAAATATATGCAAACAATAAAAGATTTCTTTCAGGTTCAACCTCCTAGATTCATCAGGAATTTTTCCCTCTAAGCACTGGTCCTTTCCTGCTGCTAGCAGACAGGGGCAAGTAAGCCCCACAGGGACAGGTCACCCAGGTCCCTACAGCAGGGACAACAGAGAACCAAACAGTGGACCACATCCACCTCTAAGGGAGGGAGTTCTAAGCCATCCCTCGATGGCAAAAACTCTCAAGGACCCCCCCCTCCTTTCACCCAAAAGCTCAGAGGAAGGCTGTCCCTCTGCAAAGAAATTTGGCTGTCTGTAACCAAGGACCAATGGGTTTTAAAGATAATTTTTCAGGGATAAATTCACTTTCAATGAACTCCCAATTCCCAGAGGGTACCCAAACTTGCCTCCCCAATCAGTGGGCAGAGGCGTCAAAGCAAGTCCAAACTCTCATAGCCCAGGGGGCAGTAGAACCTGTCCCTGCAGATCAAGCAGCCAAAGGCTTTTATTCCAGCCTTTTCCATGTTCCCAGAAAGGAGGGCAACTGACGCTCCCATCCTGGATCTGTCCATTCTGAACACATCCCTGGTGGTACCCAAATTCAAAATGCTAACCCTGCAGCAGCTGCTGCCTATGCTGACAAAAAATGCCTGGTTAGTGACCCTGGACCTAAAACATGCATACCTCCATATCCCCACAAGGGAGTCCTGCATGAAATTCCTGCGTTTCAGAGCAGACTCACAGCACTTTCAGTTGTCTGCTCTTCTCTTTGGCTTATCTACTGCTCCCAGGGTTTTTGCCAAATGTTTTGCCCCGGCCATAGCATTCTGCAGACAAAAAAATATACAGATTTACCCTCATCTGGATGACTGCCTCATTCAGGCAGAGAGCAAAGAAAAGCCAGGACCTACACTTTGTCAAAACCCTCCCAACTTCCTTGGGGTTCACCATCAACGAGAAGAAATCAAAGCAAACTCCCTCCAGGAGGATCATTTTCCTGTAAGCATGGCTGGACACAGCATCCCAAATGGCCTTCCTATCCCCACAAAAGCAGAGCTTCCTTCCTGTCTACTTTACCCAACTGGTGTCCAAAAGTCACCTCACAGCGAGGAAGCTCCTGCAAGCCTTAGGGTACATGGATTCTTGCATCCTTCTAATTCCTCTGGACAGGCTACACATGAGAAAACTTCAATGGTATCCAAAGAACCTTTGGTATCAACAATTTCAGCCTCTAAGAGACCTCTCTCCCCATCTGATCCCCTGTATAAGGGCCGTGTTTCTCTGGTGGGCAGGGGCTTGTGCCAAGAATCAGGGTCTCCCCTTCATCCACCGCCTCAGCGGGCAGACCATCACCACCGAGGCCTCAGACATTGCTTGGGGTGCCCAACTAGAATGCAGGTGCACCCAAGATATTCGGGATGCCCAACCCCTTCCCTTGCACATCAACCAGAAGGAAATGATTGCAGTGCAAAAGGCTTTGACATCCTTCCAACCCCATCTCAGGCCAGGAGTTCTCCATATCAAAACAGACACCACAGTAATGTGGTACATCAAACAGGGAGGGACACAATCTTACCTTCTGTGCAGGCCGGCCATGAACCTCTGGCTAATGGCCTCCTTCATGGGATTACACCTAATAGCCTAATACCTACCAGGGATCAACAACACCTTGGCAGACCACTCAAGCAGACACTTAATGGACCTGCACAAATGGTAGCGCCACAAAAAGATCTTTGTGTAAGTCACTCAAGTGTGGGGAAGTCCGGAGGTGGAGCTCTTTGCTTCGCACCTCAACCATCAGCTAAAGAAATTCTGCACCAGGGGGCATCACCACTTGGCATGGAAGGTGGATACTCTGACCTCCCCATGGAACTCCCTCTTCATGTACACATCCCCCCTCTGCCTTTTATTCCCAAGGTACTCATCAAGATAAGGGAGGAAGGGCCCACGGCCGTTCTCATTGCGCCAGATTGGCCCAAACAACATTGATACCCCATGCTGCGCAACCTGACATCACACCCTCCCAGGCAGCTTCCCCAGATCCCAAATCTCTTGACTCAAGGTGGGGGGGGGGGGGTGCTGCTCCCAGATTTGCACTCTCAAGCTATCAGCATATCTGATACTCCCAAGGTAAGAGAGGGCTTTCTGCAAAGCAAGCAGGTCCTAGAAATTATCAGAGAGGCCAGAAGGCTCAGCACCAGAAAACTTACGCAGGGAAATGGAAAAGTTTCTGCTCCTGGTGCCAGTCCAGAGGGGCAAGTTCCTCACAACCTTCTGTCCGTCTTATCCAGGACTATCTAGCAGAAAGTACAGTTTTGTACCTACCATAAATGTAGATGTCCGAACTGGATAGCATCTGCAGTCATAACAAATGGGTTGTCCTGTCATCAGGCAGCCCTTCGGTCGGCCGGATTCAAAAGTCTGGGTCCGGCTTCGGCTGATGTCGCACTTCACCCGACGTCATCTCTGCTGGTCTTCGGGTATAAAGGCATCAGCCGACGCCATTTTCCTCAGTGTTTCTTGCCCCAGATGCCAATTGCCCTCTTGGAAAGCTAAATTTTGGATAATGCCAATGTTTCCAAAATAGTAGAAGGCAAACACAAAAAATAAACATGTATGTACATATATACAAACAAATACACCATAAGAGACCCCCCCCCCCAGCTAGCTATTAGGAGGGTAAATACCCTAGGAGTACCACAGAGGGGAAGGAGGGAGGGTAATCCTGACTGCAGATGCTATCCAGTTCGGACATCTACATTTATGGTAGGTACAGAACTGTACTATGTCCTTCATGGATGCATCTGCAGTCATAACAAATGGGTAGAATACCATAGCCAAACTAAGGGAGGAGGAATAATAATTATGGTGTAGTCAGGATCCCTTGCAGTACAGCAGTGGCAAACCCTGCTCGGGATCTAGAATATAGAGGTAAATTATAATGCTTGGCAAATGTATGCACGGAGGTCCAAGTAGCCGCCTCAATAATGTCCTTGGTTGCCACTCCTCTTAAGAAAGCTGTGGTAGTGGCTGTAGCCCTTGTAGAATGAGGTCTTATGTTCTGTGGAACTGGTTTCCCATGGTGGGAGTAACAGAATCTTATGCAATTTCCTATCCATTTGGAGATTGTCTGTTTGGAAATTGCTTTTCCTTCCCTTCCTGTTGCATAGGCTACAAAGAGCTGGTCAGTTTTTCTGTTTACCTTTGGTTCTGTCCAGGTAGTAGCATAACTGTCTATGTACATCCAAGGTATGCAGCATTCTTTCACCTCTGTTTTGTGGGTTGGGAAAGAAGGTAGGTAGGTGGATTGCCTGGTTTAAAGACACTCTGGATACCACCTTAGGCATAAATGTAGGATTAGTTCTCATGGACACCCTATCTTGATGGAAGATTAGGAAGGGTTGCACTGCCATTAAGGCCTGTAGTTCCGAAACCCTCCTTGCTGAAGAAATAGCCAGTAGGAAAGCAGTTTTCCATGACAGGTGTTGTAGATCTGCTGTTGCTGCTGGTTCAAACGGAGGGAGTGTCAATTTTTCTAGTACAAAATTCAAGTCCCATGCTGGTAATGGTGGCTTCCTAGGAGGTTTTACATTCTTGATCCCTCTGAGGAACTGCCTGAGTAGAGGATGTGAAAAGACAGGCGGATCAAAGCTGTATTCTGATGAGATAGCTGATGCATGTATCTTGATGTAGGAATAGGACAGGCCTGTATGTAGAAGCACTGCCAAGTACTCCAGAATGTTGGCAATATCTATGTTCGACACATCTTTTCCTCTTTCAGTACTCCAAATGACGAACCTTTTCCATTTTCCTGCATAGTTCCTTCTTGTTGAAGGTCTGCGGGCTTCAAGGATAATGTCTTTAACCCTTTGTGAAAGGTCTGGGTTAGTTACTGCTATGTGATGTTCCAGGCAGTCAGTTGCAAGGTTTTTAGGTTTGGATGTATGATGCTATAGTTGTTCTGAGTTAACATCAGAGGCATCAAGGGTATTGACCACATTTTCTCCCGAGACATGCTCCTCAGCAATGGATACCAGTGTTGTCTTGGCCAGTTCGGAGCTATCAGGATTATCCTTGGAAGTTCCTCTTTGATTTTCAGTAGTACCTTGTGCATCAAGGGAAGAGGTGGAAATGCATATGCTGTCAGGCCTTTCCAGCTGAAGGATAGAGAGTCCACCTTCCATGCTAGTGGGTGGAATGTCCTTGTGCAGAATTTTTTGAGCTGGTGATTTTGTGGGGAAGCGAATAGATCTATTTGTGGCATTCCCCATTTCTTTGTGATGGCCTTGAAGATGTCCGGGTGTAGCATCCATTCGTGAGCATCCGAGTTGGTTCTGCTTAAAATGTCTGCTAGGGTGTTCTCTTTTCCAGGTACAAATATTGCCTGTAACTGGATGTTGTAGCTTAGAGCCAGATTCCAAAGGTCCAAAGTCATTCTGCATAGGGGGTATGAATGAGTGCCTCCCTGTTTGTTGATGTACCACATGACTGTGGTGTTGTCTGTCCTTATCATCAAATGGCCTTCTTTGAGGAATGGTCTGAATTTTAGCACTGCCAGTTTTACTGCCAGCATCTCTTTTTGGTTTATGTGCAGGTGCAGCTGTTCCTGAGTCCACAGTCCTTGTACGCATTTGTCCAGCATGTGTGCTCCCCATCCTAGGTCTGAGGCGTCCGTTGTGATGGTTTGGCTTGCTCGGAAGTTGTGGAAGGGTAGGCCTGGGTTTGACTGGCATGCCTGAGCCCACCATAGGAACTCCTGTTTTAAACATGGGATTAGTGGTATTTCTGTTTCTAAGCTGTGCCTGTGTTGAGACCATAAATTCTTTAGGTACCACTGTAATTTTCTCATATGCAGTCTGGCATGTGGGACCAAGATTATGCATGATGCCATGAATCCCAAGGCCTGCAGAACTTTTCTTGCTGTTAGTTTGTTCTGCTTTGTTAATGCCAAGAAGTAAAGAGGAAGCTCTTTTTGTTTTTCTGCAGTTAGGAATGCCATTTGTTTTACTGTGTCCAATTCCGCACCCAAGAAAGTTCTTGTCTGGGATGGTATCAGCCTTGACTTTTGTAAATTGACTGTGTATCCCAGGGCTTGAAGCAAGTAAATGACCCTTTGTAAATCTGTTGTCAGTTTGCTTTTGTTGTCCGCTTGTAGCAGGCAGTCGTCCAGGTATGGATAAATTTGGATTCCCTGTACTCTGCAGTGAGCGATTACTGATGCCAGGCATTTTGTGAATACTCTGGGCGCAGTAGATAAGCCAAAGGGCAATGCTGAGAATTGATAATGCTCTGATCCTGCAAGAAATCTGAGGTATCTTCTGCAATTTGGTCGAATGGGGACGTGCAGGTATGCCTCCTTGAGATCTAGAGTTACCAGCCAACACTCCTTGCCCAGCATGGGAAGAAGTTGCTGTAGGGTCAGCATTTTGAATTTTGGGACAATGATGTATGTGTTTAAGATGGACAGGTCGAGAATAGGTCTCCAGTTTTTCTCTTTTCTTGGTACTAGGAAGAGTCTGGAGTAGAATCCTTTGCCCTGTTCTGTTATTGGTACTCTTGCCACAGCTCTCATCTTTGTTAATTCCGCTATTTGGTGCAGGGCTTCTATTTTTTGATTTGGGGGCAGGTTTGGCATTCCTCTTTTTACTGGTAAAGTGTGGAAGTGGAACCGGTAGCCTTGGTCTATGGTTTGCAAAATCCACTTGTCTTTTGTGATGTAGTGCCAATTTTTCGAGAATAAGGCTAACTTTCCGCCTAATGGTGCTGCTATTTGCTCCCTGGTAGGCGGAATCAGAACCAAGTCACTGTGATTGCCCTGTTGCAGTGGCAGAGGTTGTGTCTGTGCCTCGGTTATTGCCTTGCCATTGTCGTCCTCTGTAGGCACCTCCTCTGGATTGATTTCTGCCCCTAGAGCGTCTGTTCCTGCCCCTTTGTGATCTTGTGGAGTCAGGAAAGGACCAATTTTTGGCAGGCCAGTTCCTGCTAAACCTTGGGGGCTGAACCTGTAGAAAATCTTTAACTGTTTGTACAGATTTTGCCTTCTCTTCCATTTTCTTCATTACCTGCTGGGCAGGTTCTCCAAATAGACTGGCCTTATCCATAGGAGCATCCAATAGCTTAGCTTTAACATGATCCGGTAAGACCTGTTCTTTCAACCATGCATGCCTTCTTATCACTGTGCCAGTCATGGCTGATCTAAATGAAGCCTCCAGTGCATCATAGCCACATTTTAAGGAATGGTTACTAACCTGTTGTATGTTATTCACCATTTCTAATACATATTTCTTATCTAAAGATTCATCAGAGGACAGCTTTTTAATTAACTGATCAAGCATAAACTCTTGGTATTGAATCATGTGAAACTGACAGTTTAAGGCTCTAGCTGAGAGAGTAGCAGAGGTGTAGACTTTTTTCCCCCATCTCTCCAAGGACCTGGATTCCCTTTCAGAGGGAATAGGGTTTTTTGCTGTGGTCGAGGCTACTGCCTTAGGCCCCTGGGATATAGTTTCGGGATCTGCAAGAGGGGCCTTGTATAGGTGGTGATGAGTGTCTGGCACCCTGTAAAATCTATCTGGTTTGGCAGGGGCTGGAGGTAAGGAATCAGGTGCAGTGCAGACATCATTAAATGCATCATCCACAACAGACAGGACAGGAGGTATAGCTAAGGGCCTATGTTGTGGTAAGTGCAGAAAAGTCCTAAGTCTTTTTCTTGAATCTGAGAAATCCTGTCCCTGCCATTGGAATTGTTCTCTCATGGCATGTAAGGTTTCCCCAAAGGAGAATTCCTCTGGTGGAGAGGCAGCTGGAATGGATTCTTCAGCATCGGAGTCTTCATAATTGGAAAAAGGAGCCTCTGGCTGGTCTGTAATGTCTGAGTCATCCGCAGAATCATCAGAGGACACAGGCTCGGGGGGCTCTGCTCTAGGTCTCTTTTCTGGGGGCTGAGAGGCCCTGTCTGGGTGAGATTGAGATCCCCTAATTAAGGATATTAAATCTTCTGCCAGAGTAAGCATTTGTGAACTAGAAGTGGGCCTGATTGAGGGGGGTTTAACAGGCACTGATTTAGCAGTTTTGGCTGCTTTAGCCCTGGCAAAGGCCTTAATAGACATGGCTGCAGGAGGCCTAGCAGCACCACGTGCTGGGGTAGAGACATCCAAAGGGATGGTGTCTGATAAGTCACTAGGAACCACAGTTGTAGGTAAAATTTCTGAGGCTGATTCAGGTAAGGTAGCAGGAGCCTCAGTAGTAGTCATGGATTCGGCTGAAGATTGATCAGTTTTCTCGGTTTCGGACGAAACCGAGACACTCGCGGTTTGCTTAACCGTGGTTTCGGCCGAAACCGCGGACCGCGAGTGTCGGTCTTTTTCTTTGCGTTTTTTAACAATTTGGGTAGTCGGAGGATCCGACGGCATAATGTACGCAAAATCTGAGCCGAAAAACTGTTCAGCAAACTCCGACCGACGCCTAAGCGTTCGTCGGTTAAAGGAAGCACAGGCCGAACAGGCTGCTACGTCGTGGTCTGGGCCTAAACAAGGCAAACAGTAAGAGTGGAAATCTTTATGAGGTATTTGTTTCCCACAAGTTAAACAGTTATTGACTTTTTCTGACATCGGCTGAGGCAAGAAAGAGTCCCCAACGGGTACTTAGCTTTAGAAGTCTTGAGTAGTATTCGGTAGTAGTAATCTCTGGATCTGACCGACCGGCACTTGCGAACAGCTTCTGCTTCGGGCGCCACGCGGCAAGAAAGACAGAGGAAAATGGCGTCGGCTGATGCCTTTATACCCGAAGACCAGCAGAGATGATGTCGGGTGAAGTGCGACATCAGCCGAAGCCGGACCCAGACTATAGAATCTGGCCGACCGAAGGGCTGCCTGACGACAGGACAACCCATTTGTTATGACTGCAGATGCATCCATGAAGGACATTCACTCAATAGTGGCCTCTCCTCTTCTGTTAAAATCCATGCCTCAGCCATTTCAGCTCAATTTAATACAGACCAGCCCCTGTTCTCTCACCCTTTAAACAATTCCTCAGAGGGGTTTCTTATATCAGCCCACCTAGAAGGCTTCCCACACCAGCCCGGGATCTTTATTATGTTTTGGAAAAACTAACCTTATCACCCTCTGAATGTGCTGCTTCAGAAGAACTAAAATTCTCCTGGAAGACTGCTTTTTTGCTTGCTATCACCTCAGCCAGATGGGTTTCTGAACTTCACGCACTAATTGCCATTGAGCCCTTCATCACTTTCCATGCAGACAGGGTTTCCCTTAGGGCTAAACCCCCTCCTTTATGCCCAAGGTGGTATCTAATGTGACTCTGAACCAGGCCATTCATCTGCCTACCTTCTTCCCTAACCCTCAAAACAAGGGGGAAAGAATTCTGCACTCTAGACGTGCACAGGCAGTTCAGATACTACCTGGACCGTACTAAACCCTTCAGAAAAACGGACCAACTTCTTCTCAGTTTTGCCCTAGGGACAGAGGGGGGAGTCCATTTCCAAGCAGACCATCTCCCAAATGGATATCGCACTGTATCCATTTCTGGTACAGATTTCATGGGAAACCTCCCCCTAAGTCTATTCCTACCCATTCCACTAGGGCAGCCTCCACTTTCACAGCATTCCTCAGAGGAGTTCCCACCAGGGACATCTTGGAAACTGCCACCTAGACTTCAGTCCACACCTGTACAAAGCATTACCAGCTTTCTCTTTTCTCTAAGGCTAGGGCAGGTTTGTATATGCAGTGCTGCAGGGCCTCCGTACTCATGCCTAGGTCTCTAACTAATCCTGCCAAACCTCTCTTCAGCTTTGGGGATCCTCCCACAGGTGATGACTGCAACAGTGAAACACGAAGAATATAGGACAGTTGTGCACACTTACCATAAAAGTAGATGTTAGAGTGTATTCACTGTTGCAGTCTTGGTTTCCCGCTCTCCTTCCCCCTTATATTTTCTTTCATTAGGGAGACATAAGCTTCTTGGGGTGGTTATTAACCACCAGGACCGCTTGCCCATATTTCCTGGGGCTCCTGACAGGTTAGGGCAAGAAAAACTGATGTAATGGTGTCCGCTGCCTTGCTTTATTGCACTGACGACCTGACGTCAGTCTAGAGGCAACAGCAGCTGACTCAGAAAAACATCGACACTGATATTCGAGCTGGCCGAGGGCTACCACAGCAGGGATAACCCACAAGTGATGACTGCAACAGTGAAACACGAAGATCATTAATGTTGCACACTGCTGCTGTGCTTAGAATAAACTGCAACACCACTGGTACTTCTGCTCAAACTGGTAGTTAAGTTATAAGGTTCCTATCACCTAATGAAGAGTACACATCTTCCCAATGTATTAACCACATTTCTTCTCCCACCAAGTACAAACAGCATCTCATGGTCTCCATTCAAAAAGGGCCATACATTTATTAGCTTTTACCTAGCAAACAAAATGAAAAACATTACAGGAGGGGCATTTGTGGCAACAGGATAACTCTGAAAGACGTACACTCTGGCTTATGAAATCTAAAGCTTCTACAAAGTACCAATAAGGAAACCAATGCAAGGGCCAAAGTGGTAGTGTGTTGTGATCTTTACAAAAAGCATGATGTAAGTGGAAACAGAATGAATGAGTTGATAAGAACTGTCTCGTATCATAGATACAGCTTTATGAAAACGGGTGAAAAAAAATCAGCAGAAAGGCTAATGATATACACACACACGACAAAGTCACACACACACTTCACCCTTTTCAAAAATAGGGATTATCCTATGACAATAATTTTAAAAAATTGTGTTGGGTGGTTGGTACAAATGATGGGTCATGTGATACGTTGGCAGCGGGTAGTGAACTCTAGTACAACATCTTTGGTTCTGTCACTGAAATCACACTGAATTTTTCAGACCTGGCCACTGTAAAAAATGTCTCCAAAGCCAACTTCATGCTTCTTAAGACAGAAGTGGCAAACTTCACGACACCCATGCTGATGGACAACAGAGGTATGACTGCTGAATCCTACACAAATGCACTTTAAAAGCACTTACACGAGCGCATGGATCATGCAATCCCTAACATAACCAATATGCTATCCTCCAAGAAAAGGAAGTCAATCTGGTGGTCCCCTGCCATAAACAAACTCTACAACAGAAGAGACTGTTGCAAAAAATAGAAAAACCCCATGACTGAAGGAACTCCCTGGTCAGCCTCAGTAAGAAGCTGAGATCCCTCATATAATCCTCCAAAGATAGTTATGAAAACAAAATCGCCACTGACAACCACAAAGCATTCTATAGCTAGGTCAGGAATCTCAATGACAACACTCAGATAGTACAGTTTTGTACCTACCATAAATGTAGATGTCCGATAGGAATGCATCTGCAGTCCTTACAAATGGGTAGTCATGTCGTCAGGCAGCCCTTCGGTCGGCCGGATTCCAAAGTCTGGGTCTGGCTTCGGCTGGTGTCGCACTTCACCCGACGTCATAGCTGCAGTTTTTCGGGTATAAAGGCATCAGCCGACGCCATCTTCCTCAGTGTTTCTTGCCCCAGATGCCAGGTGCCCTCTTTGATGGCTAAATTTGGGTAAATGCCAATGTTTCCAAATAGTAGAGAGCAAACACATAAAATAAGCATGTATGTACATATATACAAACAAATACACCATAATAGATCCCCCCCAAGCTAGCTGAAGGATGGCAAATACCCTAGGAGTACCTCAGAGGGGAAGGTGGGTGGGTAATCCTGACTGCAGATGCATTCCTATCGGACATCTACATTTATGGTAGGTACAAAACTGTACTATGTCCTTCAAGGATGCATCTGCAGTCCTTACAAATGGGTAGAATACCATAGCTAAACTAGGGGAGGAGGAAAAAGTAGAGATTATGGTGTCGTTAGGATCCCTTGCAAAACAGCAGTGGCAAAACCTGCTCGGGATCTAGAGTATAAAGGTAAATTGTAATGCTTGGCAAATGTATGCACGGAGGTCCAAGTAGCAGCCTCTATAATGTCCTTGGTAGCCACTCCTCGTAAGAAAGCTGTGATAGTGGCTGTAGCCCTTGTGGAGTGAGGCCTGATGTTCTCTGGAGTTTTCTTTCCATGGTAGGAGTAACAAAATCTAATGCAATTTCCTATCCATTTGGAGATTGTCTGTTTTGAAATAGGTTTTCCTTCCTTTCCTGTTGCATATGCTACCAGAAGCTGGTCAGTTTTTCTACTGGACTTGGTCCTGTCCAGGTAGTAGCGTAATTGCCTATGTACATCCAAGGTATGCAACAGTCTTTCTCCCCTGTTCTGTGGGTTGGGGAAGAATGTAGGTAGGTGTATAGCCTGATTTAAAGACACTCTGGATACCACCTTAGGCATAAATGTGGGATTTGTTCTCATGGACACTATCTTGATGGACGATCAGGAAGGGTTGCACTGCCATTAATGCCTGTAGTTCAGAAACCCTTCTTGCTGAGGTGATTGCCAGTAGGAAAGCAGTCTTCCAGGATAAGTATTGTAATTCTGCTGTTGCTGCTGGTTCGAAAGGGGGAAGTGTCAATTTTTCTAACACAAAGTTCAAGTCCCATGCTGTCAATGGTGGTTTCCTGGGAGGTTTTACATTTTTAATTCCTCTCAGAGACTGTCTGAGCAGAGGATGAGAGAAGACAGGAGGATCCAAGCTGTATTCTGCTGAAATAGCTGATGCATGTATCTTGATGGAAGAATAGGACAGGCCTGCATGGAAGAGCTCTGCCAAGTACTCCAGGATGTTGGCTATGTTTACTAGCGCCACATCTTCTCCTTTTGCAGTACTCCAAATGAGATATCTTTTCCATTTTGCTGCATAATTCTTTCTTGTTGAAGGTCTACGAGCCTCAAGGATTATGTCTTTAACCCTTTGGGATAAATCTGGGTTAATTGTCCTTATGTAATGTTCCAGGCAGTTAGCTGCAGAGTTTTCAGGTTTGGATGCAGGATGTTGTAGTTGTTCTGTGTTATCAGCAATGGGATCAGGGGCAGCGTCCATATTTGTTCCCGAGACATGCTCCGCAGCAATGGGTACCAATGTTGTCTTGGCCAGTCTGGAGCTATCAGAATGATCCTTGGACGTTCCTCTTTGATCTTCAAAAGCACCTTGTGCATCAAAGGAAGTGGTGGGAATGCATAAGCTGTCAGGTTTTTCCAACTGAAAGATAGGGAGTCCACCTTCCAAGCAAGTGGGTGGTACGTCCTTGTGCAGAATTTCTTTAGCTGGTGATTGAGTGGGGATGCAAATAAGTCTATTTGTGGTAATCCCCATTCTCTTGTGATGGCTTTGAAGATGTTCGGATGCAGCATCCATTCGTGGGCATCTGTGGTAGTTCTGCTTAAAATGTCTGCTAGAATGTTTTCTTTTCCCGGTACAAAAATTGCTTGTAACTGAATGTTGTAGCTCAGAGCCACATCCCATAGGTCCAGTGCCAGCCGGCATAGAGGATATGAATGTGTGCCTCCCTGTTTGTTGATGTACCACATAACTGTGGTGTTGTCTGTCCTTATCATCAACTGACCTTCTTGGAGAAATGGTCTGAATGACTGGATTGCCAATTTTACTGCCAGCATTTCCTTCAGATTTATGTGCAGGCGCAGCTGGTCTTGAGTCCATAAGCCTTGTATGCACTTGTTCAGCATGTGTGCCCCCCAACCGAGGTCTGAGGCATCTGTTGTGATGGTTTGGCTTGGTTGACTGTTGCAGAAGGGCAATCCTTTGTTTGATTGACAGGCTTGAGCCCACCAAAGGAACTCTTGTTTCAGGCATAGGATTATTGGAATTTTGGTTTCTAGGCTGTGCTTGTGTTGGGACCACAAATTCTTTAGGTACCACTGTAGCTTTCTCATATGCAGTCTGGCATGAGGGACCAGAATTATGCAGGATGCCATGAAGCCTAGGGCTTGCAGTTAGATGGTTCTGCTTTGTTAATGCCAAGAAGTAGAGAGGTAGTTGCTCTTGCTTTTCTGCAGTTAGGAATGCCATTTGTTTTGATGTGTCCAGCTCTGCACCCAGAAAGGTTATTCTTTGGGATGGAGTCAGCCTTGACTTTTTTATATTGACTGTATATCCCAGGGCTTGCAGTAGGTAAATGACTCTTTGTAAGTCCTCTGTTAGTTTGCTTTTGTTGTCCGCTTGAATCAGGCAGTCGTACAGGTAGGGATAAATTTGGATCCCCTGAAGTCTGCAATGAGCAATTACTGATGCCAGGCATTTCGTGAACACTCTGGGTGCAGTAGATAAGCCAAAGGGCAATGCTGAGAATTGATAATGCTCTGATCCTGCAAGAAATCTGAGGTATCTTCTGCAAATTGGTCGTATGGGGACGTGCAGGTATGCCTCCTTGAGATCTAGAGTTACCAGCCAAGACTCCTTGCCCAGCATGGGAAGAAGCTGCTGTAGGGTCAGCATTTTGAATTTTGGAACAATGAGGAATGTGTTTAAAGCAGACAGGTCGAGAATAGGCCTCCATTTGTTCTCTTTTCTTGGTACCAGGAAGAGTCTGAGTAAAATCCCTTTCCTTGCTCCATAGATGGTACCTTTCTACAGCTCTCATTCTTAATAATTGAGATATTTGCTTTAGAGCTTCTGCCCTTTGAGTAGGTGGTAGGTTTGGCATTCCTCTCTTTCCTGGTAGAGTATGGAAATGGAACCTGTAACCTTGGTCTATAGTTTGCAAAATCCATTTTTCCCTTGTGATGCAATGCCAGTTCTTTGAAAATAAGGTTAGCTTTCCGCCTAAGGGTGCTTCCAGTTGTTCCCTGGTATGTGCCACATCCAAGTCACTGTGATTGTGTTGTTGTAGTGGTGGTGGCTGCGCCTGTGCCTCGCTGGTTGTTACCTTGCCACTGGCGTCCCCTGTAGGCACCCCTGGATTGGTTTCTGCCTCTTGAACGCCTATTCCTGCCTCTCTGTGTCTTAGAGGAGTTTGGAAAGGACCAATTTTTGGAGGGCCAGTTCCTGCTAAACCTTGGAGGTTGAACCTGTAAGAAATCTTTCACTGTTTGTACAGATTTTGCCTTCTCTTCCATCTTCTTTAGTACCTGCTGTGCAGGGGAACCAAATAAATTGACCTTGTCCATGGGTGCATCCAAAAGCTTAGATTTGACATGGTCTGGTAATGCCTGCTCTTTCAACCATGCATGTCTCCAGATAACCGTGCCAGTCATGGCTGATCTAAAGGAAGCCTCCAGTGCATCATAGCCACATTTTAAAGAATGGTTACTAACCTGCTGTATGTTATGTACCATTTCCTGAACATATTTTTTATCTAGAGATTCTTCAGAGGACAACTTTTTAATTAACTGGTCAAGCATAAACTCTTGATATTGAATCATATGGAATTGGCAGTTCAAAGCTCTAGCTGACAAAGTAGCAGAAGTGTAAACTTTTTTACCCCATCTCTAAGGATCTGGATTCCCTTTCAGAGGGGAGGGGGTTTTTAGCAGATGTAGTTGCTACAGCTTTAGGACCCTGGGAGATAGTCTCTGGATCTGCAAAAGGAGCCTTGTATAAATGGTGATGAGTGTCCGGGACCCTGTAGAACCTATCGGGCTTAGCAGGGGCCGGAGGTAATGAATCAGGAGCAGTGCAAGCATCATTAAATGCATCATCTACAACAGAAAGAACTGGAGGTATAGCTAAAGGCCTATGCTGTGGCAAATGTAGGAAGGTTCTAAGCCGCCTTCTGGAGTCTGAGAAATCTTGGCCCTGCCACTGAAAATGTTCCCTCATAGCATGCAAGGTTTCCCCAAAGGAAAATTCCTCAGGTGGAGAGGCTGAAGGAATGGACTCTTCAGCATCAGAGTCTTCGTAAGGGGAATAAGGAGCCTCAGGAGGGTCTGTATGATCTGAGTCATCAGAGGAGTCATCTGTGGATACTGGTTCAGATGGCTCTGCTCTAGGCCTCTTCTCTGGAGGTGGATGAGAGGCCCTGTCTGGATGAGGCTGGGAGCCACGAATTAAAGAAATGAGATCCTCAGCCAAAGAAAGCATATGGGAACTGGTGCTGGGCCTGTGAGAGGGGGGGTTTAACAGGCACCGTTTTTGAAGCTTTAGCTGCTTTAGCCCTGGCAAAGGCCTTAATAAACATGGCTGCAGGAGGCCTAGCAGCTCCACGTGCAGGGGTTGAAATATCCAAGGGAATAGTGTTCGATAATTCCTGAGAAACCGCAACGGAAGGTTGGATTTCAGAAGCCGATTCCACCAGGCTAGAAGAGGCCTCGGTAGAAGGCATGTTTTCGGCCGGGGGAAGAACCGCTTGCTCGGTTTCAGCCGAAACAGAGACACTCGTGGTTGGCTTAACCGCGGTTTCGGCCGAAACCGCGGACTGCGAGTGTCGGTCCTTTTCCCTGCGTTTTTTGGTAATTTGTGAAGTTGGAGGGTCCGACGGCATGATATAAGCAAATTCAGAGCCGAAAAACTGTTCTGCAAATTCTGACCTACGTCTAAGCGTCCGTCGGTTAAAAGAAGCACAGGCTAGACAAGCTGCTACTTCGTGGTCTGGGCCTAAACAAGGTAAGCAGTAAGAGTGGAAATCTTTATGAGGTATTTGTTTCCCACAAGTTAAACAGTTATTCACTTTTTCTGACATCGGCTGAGGCAAGAAAGAGTCCCCAATGGGGTACTTAGCTTTTTAGAAGTCTTCGAAGTAGTATTCGGTATGAAATCTCTGGTTCTGACCGACCGGCACTTGCAAACAGCTTCTGCTTCGGGCGCCACGCGGCAAGAAAGACTGAGGAAGATGGCGTCGGCTGATGCCTTTATACCCGAAAAACTGCAGCTATGACGTCGGGTGAAGTGCGACACCAGCCGAAGCCAGACCCAGACTTTGGAATCCGGCCGACCAAAGGGCTGCCTGACGACAGGACTACCCATTTGTAAGGACTGCAGATGCATCCTTGAAGGACATCTGCTCTGAGTTACAGCACAATGGCACTAATTATACAGAACCAACTGATATTGCCAACATCCTGGCAGATATATTCAGTGCTAACTTCACCCCCTCTCATCCCCTAAAGGGCCCATCTCTATACCAGAAGAATGCAAAGCTCCTGTAATCACGGCTGCACAGGTAAAAAAAAAACACACACTCCAAAGCCAAGAACACAGCATCCATGGGACCTGACAACATCCCAGGATGCAAACTGGCACCCCACCTAAGTACCTTGTTCAATCATAGCCTCACCTCAGGCTGTGTACCCACTGAATCATGCACAGCAACGGTTATCCCACTCCACAAAGGGGGAGCCACCACGGACCCCAGGAACTACCGCCCCATTAGCCTGATAAGCCTGGTCTGCAAGGCTATGGAAAGTATCATCATGGAACTTGTAAAGAATGACATTGGTAATCTCCAAACTCTGGACCCCACCTAGTTCGGGTTTGTAAAAGGCAGATCATGTCTCCTAAACCTGACAGACTTCTTTGAAGG
>NC_056727.1:930191765-930206765 GCF_019279795.1 Protopterus annectens | reverse complement strand
GCTCATTAGCATGAAAAATAAAGAAATAACCCATATATGAAGGATTTTTAAGTTTATTGCAAGTTTTTCTACACTTCCCCAGTGTGTTTTTAAAGTATCCAACAGGAAAGCATTGAAGATAGAGTTCTCATAACTAATAAAAACAGCTGCAAAACAATCATGTCCTTTAAGTGTTATCGACGCTTACTGCCACTCCACAGAAGATCAAAAATCTCTGTTAAGGCACCATGTTTCTCTCTACTATGTTTTGTCATGTTATGGAAGAGCGTCAAGACACGGTAGCTCCACATACAATAATAATGGCATTTAAAGACAAGAAAAAATACCAAACTTTCTTTCCAGTTGTCTTTTTTTAATACAATTATTGGCTTACAGCATACTTATTCAAGATTTATATTCAATTTAAAACTTTTATTTCACTTTTTAAAGCAAAAACACGGACAGATATTTGTTAAACAGAACAGTCTCACATTGAGAAAAAGACTTTGCATGAACTGTAAAATTATCTTCCCTTGAAACTCACATGTATTGAAAATGCATCTGGTAACCCATTAGACTACAACAGACACTATGGACGAGATTCATAGTCAAATATCACATGGCGCAGGAATTCAAAAGACAAACATGTAATGTATTTGTTAACAGTTAGGGAGAGCCCATTGGCTGCAAGTGTCCTGTTTCAGGGGCAGCCCAGGAGCACTGTCTGGTGAAGTGACAGTCACACAATATATACAAAGAAAAGCTGGATAAATCAAACCATGCACTACAGATGCAGTTCATTAACATATCACAGCCATATTTATCTGTCACCAGACAGACTGTTGTAGCCAAACACGTGTGCGCCTCCAAAAAATGTTGTGCCTTACCATAACTTAACATCTGCGTTATCCTATGTACTATTCATCACTTCTGGTTCATCAGATCAGACACTGGATCCAAGCCGGCAACTTTTCAGACAAATCCTAGGCCTGAACTACCAAGATAGGGCAGCTCCACTTCCTCTAGATCCAACAGGACGGGGGAAGAAGGGAGGGATAGCAATAAATAGTGACATAGGATAACACAGATGCTAAGTTATGTTAAGTACATAACTCTTTATCTGATGTTATCCATGTCACTATTCATCACTTCTGGGTCAGAATCTCCACCTACCATACAATCCTGGGTGGCCTCGTGAAAGGACATGCTGAAGAACTCTGGAGCCAAAGGAAGCCCTGTTCCTGGAAACTATGTTGCATTTACAATGAGTAACAAAATTGTGAAGAGTAGACCAGGTGGCCGCAGTACAAATCTCATCTAAGGAATGTCGGGCTAAATAGGCAGCTGATGTAGCCACAGATCAAGTGGAATGAGCTCTGAAAGGTCCTGGGAAGGGCAATCACGTAGAAGTACAAACTGTAGAAATACATTGGGATATCCAATGAGATGCTGTAATATTGGACACCACTTGACCCAGTCTGATAACAGTGAAGGCCACAAACATTTGGCCAGATTTGTGAAAGCTCTTTGTCCTTTCTAAACATAATCATAATTGTCCATATACGTCAAGCGTGTGCACCATATACTCTCCTTTACTGGAATGGTTGGGAAAGAAAACTGGCGACTGAATGGTTTGCTTCAAATCCGCTTCAGTGACTATGTTGGACATGAAAGAGGGATTAGTCATGAGAGCCACTCCGCCTCTATGAAAAATCATGTATGGAGGCTTGATGGAGAGAGCCTGCAGTTCAGAAACTCATCTAGCTGATGTTATAGCCACCAAAACAACAGTCTTCCAAGACAAAAACTTAATGTTGCAAGTTGCAGCAGGCTAGAAAGGGCTCTGTGTAAGAGACTGCAGCACAAAGGAGAGGTCCCAAGGAGGAGAGGGACCTTTGATGGGAAGCCGAAGTAGAAAGACACCTTTCAAAAAGGCCTTACAAAGGTGAGTAAAAAAGGTAGGTTTTTCGCCAACATGAAAATTAGAGATGGCCACCAGATGCAGCTTAATAGTGGAGAAACTGGCTCCATCCAGAGAGAGAGAGGACAAGAATAATAAAATGTCTGGAATGGGAGGAGAAAAGGGATCCAGATTCTGCTGACTAGCCCAGATAGAAAACCTCTCTCATTTACTACCACAGACCTTTCTGGTGGAAGGAGGCCAGAATGACGTTTCCTAATGGGAGAGGCAAGCCTGGGCTGGTTTAGAATTATGAGAAGTGGACAAACCATGCAGTCAGATGGAAAGTCTGAAGGTTTGGGATCAGAAGGTGAAAGGGGAGAGATATCAGATCTGGAAGGGGATCAAGTATCCAAGGGGGGTACTTAGGTGTGGTTCCCCCTTCTCAGGTCTCATCCTCCCTAGCCCAGAAGAGGGCAATGAGGATTAACAGAGGCTGGAGGCGCCAAGCTTTCCGGAGCACTCTGGGAATGAGAGGTATAGGGGTAAGCATAAAGGAGACCCGGGGGCCAATCGTAAACTAGAGCATCCCAGGGGGATCAGGGTGAAGTACTCACTGCATTTGTGGCAGGGAGCGGAATCAAACAGATTGCAGCTTGGTTGACCCTAACGAAGGAAGCTCTCTCTCATCACCGAGAGAGTCAGGGACCACTTGTGAGGTCTCAAGATAGCTCGGCTGAGCTTGTCTGCTAGAACACTGGTCAACCCGGGAATGTGCTTTGCAAGGAGAAAGCACCGAGGACATAGCCCATTCCCACACTCTTATGGTCTTATAACAAAGCAGATAATGTGTGGCCCCTTGCTTTCTGATGTACCACACAACCGCCATGTTGTCCATGTGCACTGCAATGGTATCAAGAGGAAGGCAGTCCTGAAAGGCTTGCATGTGAAGAACTATTCTCACCTCCCGTATGTTTATGTGCAGTTTGACCTCTGCAGAGCACCACTACCTTGGACCATCTTTCCCTGGCAATGCCCCCACCCCAGCAGGGAAGCATCTGTGGTCATTGTGGCACTGGGGGAGGAGAAAAAGGTCTGCTCACAAGGAGATCGGGAGACAATCCACCAAAAAAGATGATGCTTGCACACTGGAGTGAGTCGGATGGAAACTGTCACTGGATGAGACAGAGAAGACCATCGGATGGCTAGAGTCCACTGTAGAACCCTCATGTAAAATCTGGCTAATGGCGCCAGATAGATTGCCGCCGCCATGGACCCCAAAGCCATGAGAATGAAGTGGACCAGAGAGCGAGACAGATCTAGGAGGCACTGAACTTGGGATCTAATTAGTTCTACACTCTTGAGAGATAATGCTGCAATCTCTGTTTAGCTGGATGACAAATTCCAAGTTTTGGGTCGGAATCAGATTCGACTTGGGAATTACCATGAATATAGCCAACTGGTTGAACAAGCGAAGGAGGAACTGAGTGGCTGCAACCAGTTGATGCTTTGTGGGAGCTGTGAGAAGCCAATCGTCGAGGTAACGAAACACCTGAAATCCCTGCAGTCTCAGGTGAGCTGTTGCCACTACCATGCATTTGGTGAACACCCAGGGGCTCTGGTGAGACCAAAAGGCAGGGTTCTGAATTGGCAATGATGAGCCCCCATGCAAAAGCGGAGAGGTCTGCTGGAGCACCTGTATTTTTATATAGTATATATCCTGGAGATCCATAGAGCACATCCACCCGTCTTTGTGCAAAAAAGGCATGATGGACTGGACAGTGACCATCTGATACTTCGACTTCTTGAAGGAGAGGTTTAACTCAAGTCCAGAATTGGATGCAGGTCCACCATTTTCTTTGGCACCTCGGATCCGTGGCTGGTCTAGTCTGGATCAGATCTGAAGACCTTGATCCAGAGGCCCTTGGATCCAGGTGTTGACTCCCAGGACCTCGAATCCAAAGGTCTCGAACCAGAGACCTTGGATCTGGGAGTAGATTCTCAGGACCTTACGAGGCTGGAGCCGGATCCGAGAAGCTAGATCTGACAGCCTAGGCTTCTTTGAAGAAGAGAACCCAGAGACAGGGGGGTGCCTTACTCTTATGGTCAGGGGGGACCCGACTTGAGCAAAGGACCCCCCTGAACCATCCCTTTTAAAAGCAACTTACTGCAGCACTTGACCAGGGCCCTGGGGTTGAAGGCGGCACAAATGCCACATTCATCCTCCAAGTGGTCAGTGCCCAAACAGACACTTCTTGTGCGAGTCGGAAAGGAGCAACTTCCAACAACATGAGGAGCACCTCTTAAATCCTGCTGGTTTGTCAGACATGAGGGAGAAAAAAAAATGGGTCAAACACCAAAGCGAAAAACACAAACCAAAGCCTAAACCAGGGTCAAATCAAGAAAAAAAAAAAAAAAAAAAAAAAAAAAAAAAAAAGCAACCATTACACTAACCAACAATTCACAAATAAGAAGAAATCAAACTAAGCCTACTGACAAGAAATTCTAAACGCAGAGAAATTGGCACCCAAAAGGGCTGACAGGAAGCAATTAGAAGGGAGGGGAGGCTAAAAGGAGTACAAAAAAACTATAAGACTATAACTCTAAAGACATTACAATGAGACTAACTATAAAGACAAAAATGAAGTTGAAAATGAGCACTTATCCTACAGAAGGACTTAAGCCAAAGGAATCTGATGCGGTGAAGCGGCAAACATGATCTAAGGGATCAGAGAGTAGCAAGGGATTATGGGAGTGGGAGGAGCTTGAGCCTAGGCTCTATCTGAAAAGTTGCCGGCTTAGATCCAGTATCAGATCCTACGACCCAGAAGTGAAGGAATAGTGACATGGATGACATCAGATCACGCTTAATTAAAGTTTTTTCATACATTCACATTTGCTCCAAAAGAACCATCTGCTTAAGTGACTTGTTCAATGTCACAGAGTAGGTAAATGGATGAAAGATTTAAATGTTGCACCTTTGCCACAGGAAGCAACTCCAGAAGTCAGAGCTATAGTCCTCTGTGCTAACTGCAGAAGTAACAGCTTTTCACTAAATGCAGAAATCTCTCTCAGTCCAATCTTGCATATTCCTTTGATAGTCTTCGCTACAAGGATTACATAAGGGATGCTGAAGATCAGACAGTTCTGATCACTACTCCAAATAATGCAGACTACATGACCTGACAAATGTAAACCCCTTTACAGTTGTTGGAAGCTGTAAAGAAGGTACTGCAAAACTATATTACTGAAATGCAACAGGTTTGACTGTGTGCTTCTTTCGACTTTTCCCGGTTAGGGGTCGCCACAGCGCAACTCCGGTCTGCTAATGATTGGCAGTAGATTTTTATGGTGCCAGCTCGATGCCCAACCTTCAACGAAGGTACACCCATTCTACGCATGTCTTTCGAATGCCACTCGACCACGAGGAGGACATGCAGACTCCACACAGAAGGCACTCCAGCCAAGAATCAAACGGGAGAACCTCTTGCTGTGAGGCAACAATGCTACTGCTGCACCACCGCGGCTATAAACAAAAATGCAACATGTTTGACTACTTTACACAATTCAGACCTTTGAATTAATTTATTCATATAATCCAGGCCTTTTAATGAATTCATTCTTTAGTGCAATTAATACAGCAAAACAATATAAATGTTGCAGCAGCTTTTATTCAACAACTCACGTCATACACAAATCAAATATCACTGCATACATTTTTTTTTTGGGGGGGGTGAACCAACATCTCATTTTGAGCTTTCTCCATCTTCTTTGTAATCAAGATCTAACCTACTTGCATTGCTGATAAAGCTGAACAGCTGCCGCACACACCTAGAATCAACAGAGCTGGGTCTTGGACAAATGAGTCCCTATCCATCATAATGAATCCGGACCCTGCCAGTCATACCAATATCCATTACTTGACTCTTCTGTCCCGATTACCATAAACACAGCTCAAATCTGTCAGTGTAGAAATCATTTTCTTCTTTACTTTTACAATCACAGAGATTTGGATTTAAGACTAAACCCAAATTTTACTTAAAAAAACTGTCATCTCCAAAAATGTTGTGTGAGTTAATATGCAATGACTGCAAGGTGACACGTAGGAGTTGGACAGACTGTCAGAATCATACCAATGCACACTGGCTTTTGAGGTGGAAATGGCATCTCACTGCAGAGGATGACACGGAGCTTGTTCTGCAATCGGAAAGGTATTCTCTGGATACAGCTGATCTGTACAAAGCACTGCCTCTATAACCAGACTTCAAAATTTAGTGTGATCTCTCTCCTAATCAGTATTAACAATATTAGTAAGCGTAACTTTCAGTCAGGGATGTAGCACTAATGATTTTCTGCAGAACAGCCAATACATTATGTACAGTAGTTTTAAGTCAAAAGTATACAGTTCCACTTGACGCGGGTATGCAAAATTCTCATAAATGTAAAGCATGTACAAAAAAGCTCCCAGGCAAGCTTATTAACATATCACTGCAATTAATCAAGTTTTACTATTTAGCACATTTACAATTATGTGATTTGATGCTCCTAGATGGTCAAAGTAGGTGGAAAAGATGACAAGACAAAGTGAAATTTAGAATTCTTGAGCACATACCTCAATCTCATAGCAGGAAACAATAAGCCTGCTTTAGTTTGCTTTTTAAGTACACAACATTTTATCTCCTATCCATTCCTACCACCTCCTCAACCTTTTCCACCTGCCCTATACCCTCCTGAATGCCCCTTTGAACAGACATCTCCATTCCACTGGTCACAACTCTCTTATTGAATAAGTGCTTTCACAGACCACAAGAGCAGTGTGATCAACACTCCCAAGCTCTTTTCTGTTTTGATGCCACCAGTTCCACTTCACCCAGTTGGTACTACACATCAGAGCTGCTACGGGCCCAAGTTTTGCATCTGTCTGTAGTAATTCTCAGTTGCCACTTTTCAGCCCACCCAGTCTTTCTGAATTCTTGTACTCTTTCTTCACCTTTCTCTGCTGCACTGAACTTCATGTTATTAACATAGATTAATCAAGTTCTCTATTCCATGAAATTCTGAAAAAAGCACAATGAACAGTGCTGGACACAGGACCATAGCCGGCCTTAGGCATAGGCAAACTAAGCGGCCGGCTTTAGTAGGGGCACTTTTCCAGTATTTAGTGTAGGTAGACCAGGATGGGGGCACTGGGTTGTGTGGTGGTGGGAGGGGGGGGCGTGGTGCCCTTTTGCCTAGGGCACCAGTTGACCTAAGGCCGCTCCTGCACAGGACTGACTGCTAATGTACTCCACTAGTCACTTTTCTTATTCTGATAGTGTCCTTTTCATCATGGTACTATATCCTATCGTTCTACTATGCAGCAATCAATTCCCTCAGTCCTGATCCTAACCCAACGACTACAGTTTTCCTATCCGCCACCTGTTAGTACGTCAAAGTCTTGGGTACAGTCCAATTAGCTCATACATATTGCTACTACCCTTTGAATTTCAATCAAAACTCAGTCATAAAACTAGATCAGGTCTGACTGGCTGTTACTTCTGACCACGAATCCATTACAGTTGATATGGAGACTGCTAACCTTGAGGAAGACTACCAACCTATCCCTCCAGAAAAGCTCTGCAACTTTTCCTGCTATAAGTCTAGGCTAAAAGGCTTGTACGTTTCCTGGAATTTTCTTGCCAACCCATACAAGAGTGCACTACTTGCTTTCTTCCAGTCCTCTTTCTACACTACTCCTGGATCTGCTGCAGACCTCCATCATGTGGTCCGTCAACAAACTGACCAAATATGTGAGGACTCTGAGAAGGAGCCCATGAGCTCCTTGTGCTTTACCTTCCCCAATGGCAGCCACTTCCTTAATCTCCTCCTCCTTTACATGGTGCATGTCCACTGCTTTCCCCACTTGATCTACTTCTCTTCCACTACAGCACCCTTCTTTAATTTCCCAAGCTTAATACAAATTATCCAGCACATTTGCTTTTACATGCTTCTTTTATAGGACACTCAAACTCGGTTCAGCCTAGCCAGCTCTGTATCCCTACCTTAAAAGCAGTAGTTTCTCCTTCCAGATGTCTTCTACCTACTTAGTTTTGCTGAAGGATAGCAGTGGCACTAATTAAGACTCCTTTACTGTGTCCTTCCACTTCCCCATCCTTTCGAGCTCACATTTCCATAAAGCCATACTGACCTTGTCTTTTTGCCTTTTCCTTAGACCCTTGCCCATGGTTGTGAGTACACTATCAGTTACTGAACCCCATACCTTGCTTACCCTTCTCAAACTACCAGTCTCCTAAGAAATCTTAAATCCTTTCACCAGCTCAGTATAATCCACTCCCAAAAAATCCCACACCATCACGTATGTCTCTGTATTCTTATCCTTATGACTCACTCCAGGCTCAGTGTCACTGTTACTGTTAACGGCAACTTCAATCCTGCCATCCATGACACCTAATTTCCCCTATAACCAGATTAGGACCATGTCTAAAACTCTGCCTTTTCTGGTGCAAGCCTACACTACTTGGCTAAAATCTTCAAAATCAAAGATCGTAATCATCTCTCACTCGCTCTCTGTAATGCATTTCAGAACTTCCCAGTCTATGTCTGGGACATTCAGATTCCCCATAAGGATGCACATTGCTACAAATGGATGTCACAAATTCTGTTGGCAAGTTAAACTTTTTAAACAAAATACAACTCCAATCTGCCTGTATGGAAAACTATTAAAAAATATATGATTTTAGGAAGACAAACATAAAAAGCTTACAAAAACTAGAAAGAAGTTGCATTATATTTTATTTCCATGCAGTTTGAGTAAGGAACAAAACAGGATGCATTTGTTGTGAAATGTCCTTGTGAAAGTACTGTGGAATTGATTAGTTTACCTAAAAGATGTATACATCCTATTTTAAAAGAAATGAGGTCACTTACACACTTATAAGGTACTTGGTACTAAAGACATTTTTGGATTATCCAGGAACACATTTCTTACAGTTGACATTTGCCTTGAGTGACTGTGATTTTGGTCTCTTTCTCCTACTTGAACCTGGAATGGTATGACTGCTCACAAGCCCTTGATGGATGTCACACACATGGAATCTACTGCCACAAAACAAAGGAACTGCCCTGATGATTGCAAGTTGCAAAAAGGAAAACTCTCTCTTGCTTGTGCATATGCACCTAACAGCAACTTAGTGTAATCAGTCCTCCTGTTGACTGCAAAAGTAGTGTCTAGTAGTCATGTGAAGGAAACCTCATTTATCTCAACTGTATCCATGATCTCATTCTTTCACTCAAGATGCAAATCACATGGCCACAGGTGAGAATTTAGACAAAAGTTTTCTAATGTATACTAGGGCTCCTTCCAATATCTTATACAAGTAACACAGTGGGCATGGAATCCTCTGGACCCCATGTCATTGCTCACTACGTGTCGTACTATCCATAGATCCATCTAAGGCAGTCCCATTTGCTGGTGATTGTGACTTTTCCCTGGAAACGTGATGGGATCCTCTGTAAAATGTTATCAGTAGGATCACAGACACATCGGCTGCATTATTTGTTGACTTAAGTTTGTCAGTACTCTGCAGGGTAACCACTTATGGCATGAACGCTTCAAAACACGACTATCTGCTTACTGCTGTTAATGGTAACTTAGTAGAATGGGAACTAAAACATGCTTGGTAAAGACATTAACATTAATCTTCCCAAGCTAATTGCATTTAATAAAGGATTAAACAACTCATTTCTACCAGTCTAACACTAGCATTATGAAGTCAGAATTCTTGTCCAGTAAAATCAAAACCGAGCCTACCTTTCCATCCATTCTTTTGTTTTAAACTGTGCACAGTGTATGCAGTTTTGACTGTATGTAGAACCAAGACAATAATTTCCCTAGACTCAGTGCAAGGATGTAATCAGACTAAACAGTCTGCTAACAATGCACTAAATTAGGCCCAGAACCACTCTTATAAAGCATAACAAAACCAATAAGGGGAACATTACAAGTTGTGTCCCTTGGGATTCCTACAGTACAATATATATACATACACATATATAAATATATATACACACACGTCTATATATATATATATATATATATATATATATATATATATATATATATATATATGTTGTTGTGTCTTTCGGCTTTTCCCAGTTAGGGGTTGCCACAGCGGAACTCCGGTCCGCTAATGATTGGTAGTTAATTTTTACGTGCCGAGTTACCAGCCCTGACGCACAACCTTCAACGAAGGTACGCCCATTCATGCATGTCTCCACGCAGAAGACGCTTTAGCTGAGACTTGAACCGGACAGCGTCTTACTGTGAGACGACAACGCTACCGCAGCACCACCACTGTGGGATATATATATATATATATATATATATATATATATATATATATATATATATATATATATGGGTCTCGTGTTTGTTGAAAACATAGTTTATCGAGAAACACAAGTTTGCCGAAGCACATTACAGTGGGGATAAAGAAATATATCCCTTTCCCCACTGTAGTGCGATCTCGGAGTTGGTATATTTAAGTAGGGGGGTATGGGGGTGCCACATGGGGGCTTGCCTGCCCTGCAAAACAGTATTTAAAGAAGCCCTCCACCGATTCAGTTAATCTGCTTTCGTGAAAGTGCACTTTTGCGGAAGTGGGGTTTTACTTTTCTTTTTCGAGATAAGCTAATTTTGATATAGTAGACCCATATAGATAGATAGATAGATATATATATATATATATATATATATATATATATAAACACACACACACACTTCACACATTAGCTATATATATATATATATATATATATATATATATATATATATAAACACACACACACACTTCACACATTAGCTCACAACGTGCTATCTGTAAAAAATATACTTTTAATGTACATGGCCCCCCCGAGTGCTTATTGTAAGGGCTAGTCGGCCTTACCATCCATACTTCACTATGCTCCATTCTTCCAACTAGAGTCCCAAGGTAGCAATTCTTTTGCAATACAATCTCCACACATACTGCATCAACATGACAAGCTTCTCTGCTTCAGCTCTTGGCACTTCTGTGTAGCACAGTTTGGATATTTAAACATATAAAACCATTTCATAAGATACTTTGTAAACTCAAATTTTAAGCAAATGCTTCATTTCCTTCCTGCTTTTTCTAGTGAAACTTCAGCCTTATTCTCCCCTGTAGTAGGGAAAGGCCATGGGAGCGCACATTGCTACACTCTGTAGCCTGTGTTTTATATCCCTCATCCACATCATGCTCAATTTTGTAACTAATCACAGACACTTAATATCCAACGAGAGATTTAATCAGGTGGAGTTTCTAACAAGGGAAATCTTTGACGTTCAATATTGCTGAATAATTATAAAATTAAATATAATGCAGATAAGGAATTGTAAAACACCATCCAACTAACCATGCCTGCCCACTGTTTACATCAGACTATAAAAAACAGCAATACAGAGTTTAACTTTCTGCCTGAAATAAGAGTTTAGCAAAAAAAAAAAAAAAAAAGATTTTGTTGCTCTCAAAGCCAGGTATCACCTCCAACTGGTGCACAACCTAAGTATAAAATCTTGGTTTCTCTCTCTCTAGAATATTCATTCAAATAAGGTATTTTCATAATATTTCATGAACACATTTCATCACGTTTATTCTGCTATCTCAGTTCTCAACGTGTGAAGTCATTACCAAAAGTACCACAATGAAGCCAGCCGCAGATCAGCCATCAAAATACTAATCCTTGCCCAGGAACTCAACAACTGCACCACAAAGAGCAATAAGACATACAGCAAGAAACGCATCAGAGGCTTTATAGAGAAACAGGGGTCCAGTGAACGATGCAAGACAACTCTGAAAAAACAAAAAGCCCCCCAGGGATCTAAAATTTATAACAGAGAATAAACAAATTAAGGGTGATGGTTAAGAAACAGAACAGCTATATGATGTCAACGTTAAAGGCCCATGCAAGAAAAGACAAGTGTGTGTGTGTGTGTGTATATGTGTGTGTGTATATATATATATATATATATATTTATATATATATATATATATATATATATATATATATATATTTATTTTTTAAATGTTAAAATAGTTCTTCCACCTACTGTTTCAAAGTTGCTGTAGTATACGTAAATGGTTTTAGAGGAAGCACTTTACATGCAAAATATAAAATTAAAGAAATATATATCCAGATATTTACATTATTTTTGTTCCCCTACTCCTAAAATTTGTGGTCTGTTTCCAGTCGTTGGGAATTGAAGTCACTAAATGAGGACATACGACTTGCACACTATTTCCTCCAGAAAAATTCATGCTAACAAATCCTGTCATTTAAGCTACTTTGTAATTTAAGAATATTTAAAACTTGTTCCTATTTCTGAGCCTTTGTTTCCCCCTTATTTCAGCCTTTATCCATATTTCTTGAGCTAAGAGGTTGAGAGGTATGCAAACCTCTTGACTGCTGCTGTCACTGGTTGAACGATCCGTCACACTGACACACACCTGCTCTTCAGAAAATGCATGCTAACATAAATCCTATTTATTATTCAAGCAACTCTGATTTTAAAACAGCAACACAGCAACATTTAAAATATGTTTGTATTTTGAGCTTTTGTTCCCCCTTTACTTTAGCCTTTATCCAGACATCTTCAGTTAAGAGGTACGCAAGCCTCTTAACTGCTGCTCAATCGTTCACTCTTCACTCTGTCACTCTCACACACACCTTGCTTTCAAGCACACAAGGCAGACAAATGCTGATACACAAACGCACACAAATATAAACACTTTTTTCGGTTTCATTTAGTTTTTACACTCGCTAAACAGCAAAAGCACCGCATAGCAAGAATAAAATAATGGCAACCTTTTGGTTACTTTCAGTCCTGAGCTCCACAGCAGCTTGATATGCTGCCGTGAAGCGGTGGACTCGTTTTTCAGTGTTCACTGTCCATTCAGGATGCAGATGTACAGGTCTAGTCTCCAAGGATACACTATCATACCAGATATGAAAATTCATGTACAACTCGCAGCATTTTGGATGTTCTAGTATAATTGCCGACATTCTTAACTAAAGGGGATCACTTAGGAAAATGGGGTCCAAAAAACAGAGCTGCATGCTGTTAACATAAAAAAAATCAGATCGAATTGCACATGGCTTCATGGAAAGAACTGCCTGCAATACTTTATGTGTTTGGTTACCAGGAAAGTCAGACTGGGAAGGTGCCCATTTTCAGCAGAGGCCCAGGGAGAAAATCTCCAAAGCATTACAAAATCTTTTTACAACAATAATTTTACCATCTTCAAAAACAATACAAAAACATTTACATTTTAATTATACTACATTAGACAATGTGAAAACACTGTTCAAAAACAAATGCAACTTACATGACAAAGATTTAATATTTGACATTTGTTGACTGGGATGGTCCAACTAGGCAAAGGCCTGTTTTCAGCGGAGGCCTGGGTAGAAAAGCTCCACATTACAACAATAAGAACATTAACATGAAAAAGTAATGTACATGACAAACATTTGGCAGAATATGCGGTATTAGTAAAAATATCCCTTGCAATTTAGAGAGAAATTAAAGATAAGTTAGTACAATACAAACAGGAATTGCAACATGAAATGACAGAAAAAAAACAGGGTCATGGCATACTTGGAAAGAGTCATGGGAGACAACTAAACTGAACTAAGGAAGTGAGTAAAGAAGGGAGAGTAAGGAGTTAAGGTCTGAACAGCTACTTATAACATTAGGGATATATTTTGTTCTGGGGCTGAGCAAGAACAGACCTACATTTGGCTAGGAAGTCTTATAGAATGGTTTTAAAGGACATGGACAGCATTGACCTGATGGGTACAGGTAAGGAGTTCCAGGCCATAGCAACATGGTATGAGTATAGACCATGCCTAGCAGATTTCTTAGGTTTGTGGGCAGAGACGAATTTTTGGTCACTGGATTATAATGAGACTGGGAATACAGTTGAGTAGAATGCTATTTAGTGCTGGACTAGCAGATGTATGCTGGATAATTTTATAGCTGGTGAAAAGCTCCGTATATGCTAGTTGATGGGGTACTTCTAACAAATTTAGGCTTTTTAGTGCTATACAGCGTTGAGTGCTGAAAGGGGTTTTACTACAAATTTTGCACTTTATTAAAGCATTGTTTAAGTATTGATTTTTGTGATGCCTTGGGGTTAGTAAGGATGGCATTACCATAAAGTAAGGGGGGGGGTAAGTGGTGGCAAATGTAGTTTTAGTAGCATTTGTGATAAAGTATTTGGCTCTGTAAAGCACTCTTAGAATTTGGTGACTTCTATGCAATTTTGTATATGCAGGTCAAATTTAAGACCATCATCCACAATCATCCCTAATAATGTGCTACAAGGAGCAACTTCAATGGTTGTTAATATTAAGATAAATAGGGGAAAAAAGTTTAAAATACTGACAGAGGGAGTTTTTTGGGGTGGCTTTATTGTGGGGTTGAGCATTAGTTGCAAAGTTACAAAGCCATGTTTCAGTGGCTGTTAAAGCCCCCCCCATGTAATTCTTTGGAGATGTGCCAGGTTACTGCATATCGAATTAGTGAGATCTGCTGTGTGGATGTGTGGACTGTGTTAGTAAGAATGTTAAAGAGGAGGGGACCAAGAAGAGAGTCTTGTGGTACACCGGTGGTGACTGGGTGGGTTTGGAGACAGGGAAGAGTGCCATTTCACTTGTTGATAGCTACTGGACAAGTAGCTTTTGAACCATAGAAGGGAGGGCTGAGACAGACCTAGTGAAGACATTTGACGTTTGTTGTGACAAACTGTTTAAAGCCTTTAGACAAGTCTGTAAATAAGGAGACTATTTTTCTTTATCTCTAGCTTTACTGACAATATCTATAAAGCTCAGAAGTGCAGTATGACGAAAGGGACAGAAGTGGTGTGTGGGGGACAGGAGTTCTTCCGCAGGAGACGGACAGTATAGCAATTGTTTTTGAATACATTTTTCAAGTATTTTGGAGAAGGGGATAGGATTGCTATAGGTCTAAAGTTAGTGAAGTCTGTTGAAACGATGTGTGATTTTTTTTCCAGTGGGGGAACATATTTCTTAATATACAACCA
>NC_056727.1:930169265-930186765 GCF_019279795.1 Protopterus annectens | reverse complement strand
ACAGATCTGATCATTGGATCAGACTCTGCTGCCTTCCACAGATTTCAGCTTACATGCTCGAGCTCCTCCCTTAACCATAATACTCCATCCCTAGCCCAACCTCCTCAGATTGAGTTTGCTGCACTCAAACAGAAGAAAAGGAATTAAGAGCTCAACCTGAAACATGGGTTCCAACAAAGGCTGTTCTAGATCCTCTAGAACCAAAGCATTAGAGAGGGGGATGGTTAGTGGAAAGGTGAAGCAGAATGAGAAGAGAACACAGATAACTAATAAATCTGATGTTGTCCTCCTCATTCTGCTTCACTGATGGGTCACAGTCCCCAGCTACACGCTTTCATGGGTGGCCTCAAGGAAGAGTATATGCTGGAACACAGAGGAACCAAAGGATGTTCTGCTCCTCGACAACACGTCTAATTTATAATGGGTCATGAAGGTACGAGACAGACCAGGTGGCTGCAGCGCAAATGTCATAAATGGGAATCCTAGATGAAAAAGCTGCTGACTCTGCAATGGCTCTTGTTGAATGGGTGGCTTTTCATTGATGTGTACTAGGTTAATGGCCCTGGAGCCTTTACAAGCCTAGCCCATAGAACTAGCCTGACATTGTGCTGCCCAACATTAGTTCCCAGTGCCTCTATCATGTACAGCCACTGGAGTGATCCCTGGGGTGAACTTTCTATTTCCCATCCACTCATCAAGATCTCTCTTGAAGAGGGACAGTGAGGTGCTCTGCTTGACATGTATGAGAACTCTATTCCAGAGCATGGCCAGTCTCTGGGTTCTGAACCTGTCCCTCCAGCATGTTCTGTTGATTGTGGTAATGAGGTTGAGGTCTCTGGAGCATGTAGTGCAGAGGCACTGGGATTTCTTTAGATGTAGCATTTATAACAGTGTTGGATCAGACATGGCTTTTTAAGTCAAGCAGAGATGGTCTCTTAGTAGATGATTTTGAGACAGAATAGCTGGATTTTTTTTTTTTTTTGAGAGTCTGTCCGTGTAGGACATGTTTAAAGCCTAGGATCCTCTTCGTGAAGTACTTCTGTGGCCTCTCCAGCTGTTACAGGTGTCTAGTGAGGTACATGCCAAATGGGGCATTATACTCTACGATTGGTCTAATGAGGAAGAGGAGACAATAATGATCTCTTTCTTACTGGATGCAAAACCCTTGGTAATGAGATGTGCCATACAGAAGGTCTTTCTGACCACAGTGGCAATGTGCTGGTAGGAGGAGAGGTTGCTGTCGACATGTGTCCCCAGATCTCTTAGAACGCCTTCAGTGTTCAGTGGGCTCCCATTGATGTGGTAATTAGTGGGAACTGAGTTCTTCCCCAAAGGGGATGACTGCATTTTTTGGCATTAAGTTGGTTTCGACATGAGTCATTGGTCTCAGGGAGGCCTTTTTGTAGGATGTCTTCATCACTTGGGGAGTTAATAATGGCTTCCAGCTTGCAGTCGTCTGTGAACTTGGTCAGCCGGAGTCCCTCCGTGTTAGCCTGGACTTCTGAGAAGTAGATGCCAAACAAGAGTGGACCCAGGACCGATCCCTGTGGGACTCCACTCGTGACTGGTCGGCAGTCTGATTTGGAGTCCACTACTTCCACACTGAGTTCCATCCGTGAGTCAATTTGCAACCCACCTAACGATATAGGGGTTGATGCCTAATTTGGCGAGTTTATCAATAATTCCTGAGAGAGGAAAGGTAGCGAAGGCCTTGGCCAGATCGAGGTAGGCTGTATGAACTGCCTTAGTTTTATCCACAACTCTGGTGACCGACTCAAAGAAGTCAACCAAGTTGAGCAGGCATGATCTACCTTTCACAAAACTAAATTGCGTGGGATCTAGAGTTTGGAGATTCCTATATCTTTGTTAATTAGGTCCATGATGATGAGCTCCATAGCCTTACATATCAGACTCTTCAGGCTAATGGGGCGATAATTTCCAGGGTCTGTAGTCGCTCCTCCTTTATGGAGGGATGACTGCAGCAGTGTGCCATTCTTAGGGGCAAAGTTTGAGGTGAGGCCTTGAGTGAACAGAGCACACAGATGTGGTGCCAGTTCACTTTGTAATTCATGTAGAACACATCCAGGGGATAGTGTCTGGTCCCATGGAAGCTGTATTCTTGTTCTTGGACAATGCAGCTTTAACCTGTGCTGCAGTAATGCTGGGTGCCTGGCATTCTTCTGGTATTGAGATTGGTCCATGGGGGGGGTTAAAGTTGGTAATGAATTTATCAGCCAGTATGCTGGGAATATCTGTTGGGCTCAGTATAGGAGATACCATTGTGCAGTAAACTCAGAGCAAATCTGGGTATTGCCATGGAGATTCTTAATATAACTATAGAAGGCTTTGTGGGTTTTAGTGCCTGCCACAATTCTGCCTTCATAGCTGGCTTTGGAGGCTTTGATGAGGGATCTCAACTTTTTGTTGAGGCTAATAAAGAAATTTTTCCAGTCTTGGGACTTCACCTTTTTCTGCAACAGTTTCTTCCTTCTATTGTAGAGTTTATTAATGGCAGGGGTCCACCAGATTGGCTTCCTTTTTTTTTTTTTTTTGGAGGAGAGCGTCTTGGTTCTGTTGGATATGGCTAGTTCCATGCATTTATGTAAGTGTTCATACAGTGCATTGCCGTATGATTCGGCAGTCATACATCTATTTTCCACTGGCATGGGTGCCATGAAGTTAGCCACCTCTGTTTTCTAGGAGTCCAAAGTCAGCTTTGGAGAAGTTCTTCATGGTGAATACCTTTGTGTGTGTATGTGTGTGTGTGTGTGTGGGGGGTGTGGATTTCCATGGTGATTAGTTTGTGGTCGGCTCTAACCAGGGAGGAATTAACCTTTGGTGTAGAGCAACGGTTGCTCATGTTAATAATAACCAGGTCAAGAATGTTGCTTTCCCTAGTGGGGGTAAGAAGGAGCTGGTCCAGGGCAATGGAACTGATGAATTCCAGGAAGCGTTGGGCCAGTGCATCGATGCATGAGTAGTTTTCCCAGTTGATGGAGGAGTAGTTGAAGTCACCTAGTATAAGTGTGTTGGGTTGGATCTTAATAGTTTTCAGGGTGTTTAGGTATGTGGAGTGAGTCTTGCGACATGCTTGTGGACCTACAACCTGAATCACCGTCTTACCCAATGTTAGTTGTACCTGGAGTATCTCAGATGCGTTATGCCGGGCTACTAGTCTGGAGGTGTGCATATCCTTTATGAATATGTAGCACAACCACCTTTGGAGCTTCGGTCCATGTTCTGGGGCTGAAAGGTGTGGAATGAGTTATAGCCTGGTAGCACAGGGGTGCTTTCTGCTGCTTTAAACCAGGTCTCCATTACAGCACAAATATTGTTCTCCATTTTGAGAAGTGTTTCGAGTGAGTGCATCTTGAGATTTAGACTTCTAGTGTTGAGCAACATGACCCTCAGACTGCATTTATTTATAGCTGTTATGGTGATAATTTGGTCTTTGGAACACCACCTAAAAAGGCACTATAGGGGTGGCAAGAGCCTTAGCCAGTACCCGGAAACCCAGGGGTGACCGATGCAGGCCATCTCTGGCAAAGCATCAAGGTCGGTCATTCATGTCATCCCAAGCAGACAGATACTGGATCCCCTTAGAATGACCCCAGACACTTAGCCAATTGTTGAACTCAATCATTTTCTTTTTGTACTGCAGTATCATTCTAGGTGATGGTAGGATGCTGCTCAGGGCTAGCGTCATACCTGCCTGGGCCACAACCAGATACCTCCACCATGTCTCTTTTCATGTAGTCCAGGGAGGTGCATTTCAGGTCATTCACACCCACATGGACAATGACAGAGTCATACTTGTTGTGGAGTGACCTGAGTGTGTTGTGTCAGATTCAGGCACCTGACAGACAGCTGACTGTTGCCTTCTCCTTATTCAACCTAGTGAGGGGGACATCGGTGTGCCTCACTATTGAGCCACCTATGATTATGTATTGGGCAAGCTGTTTTGCCTTAGGTTGAGGGGCACACTGTGTAGGTGAGTTATGTTTCTTGTGGTTTGTGCTGTGTTGTGGTGGGCAAGTGCATTTCTGCCTTGGAGGTCTCTGCTGTTTGGGTAGATTTCTATTGACAGCCTACACGAAGGTGGGCGTGTGGTTTGTGTTTTTGGGAGGGGTGTGTGTCCCATATGGTGTGATGTAGGTGACGACCTCCTCTTGGCCAGCTAATTCCAGTCCTGAATGGAGAGTGCATGGCTTCCAATTTGGAGATATAAGCGCATCTCTCACAAGTCTGAGTGTTGGGAGGCAAGAGAAGAGGGTTGTCTGTGTACATGTGGCAGTTGCTACACTGCCTCAGAATGCCCAAGTTCACCAGGTTAATAGGAGAAAGCACAGGAAACTGACCTTTAGACATGCCAGAAGGGATGGTCATCATTACCAAGTACTGGAGCGGTTTCCTATTGGGATGTCTAGTGCTGATAGCACTTGTGTGCTACAATAATTGCTACAAAAAGCCTGATGAAGTGCTAGGTAAATAAGCTAATTAAAGTGCAAGAGAGAAGAGATCTAGCAAGATCTAAAGGAAAAATTGAAGAGCAGACTTTCTGGCACTGGTAATATACTTTAAATGCAGTGCAAGCTAGCACACGAGTGTGTAGCAATATTCAAGTAAATACAGTTAAAATAAATGCATTTAAATGAAAAAATAACTTTGGAGGACCAGGCAACTTCAAACCATTATTCTCAAATAAAGGAAATACAATTACTAATCCACTTTGCTATTGTCACTTCAGATGCTGCCTGACCTTTATGATAAAGTGAAAAAGGAACAAACAGTTGCTCTGATTTTCTGAACTGTTTCGTCCTATGGAGGTAGAAACGTAGATGTCTGAACATCTAAGGAATGTAGCAGGTATTCTCCTTTGTTAGAATAGTTAGGAAAGAACACTGGCAACTGCATGTATTGATTTATATTAGCTGTAGTGATGACCTTTGGCATGAATGAAGGATTAGTACAGAGAGAAACCCAGTCTTTGTGAAAAATGATGTGGGGAGATTTGGATGAAAGACTTGCAATTTGGAGACCCTTTTCGATGAAGTAATGGCAACAAGTATAGCAGACTTCCAGGATAAATATTTGAAGTCACAATTATTAGCTGGTTCGAAGGGGGCTTTGGGTCAAGGCTTGTAATACAGTCAAATCTCACGGAGAAGTTGGGTCCTTGATTGGAGGTCCGAGAAGAAAAATACCTTTCATTAAGGCTTTATATAAACTGGTAAAGCAACAGATCCCAAAGGTAGTCCTGAATGAAAGCTGGATATGGCTGCCAACTTCAGCTTAATGGTCGCAAAACTAGAAAGTACAGTTTTGTACCTACCATAAATGTAGATGTTCGAGTGTTCACACTACTGCAGTCATCACATTTGGGTTATCTGCTGTCAGGCAGTCCCGCAGTCGGCCCGAGTTCCAAAGTCTTGGTCCGGCGTCGGTTGCTGTCGCTTCTTCCCTGACGTCAGTGCGACAGGGGTATAAAAGAGGCAGCCAACGCCATTTTCTTCAGTTTTTCTTGTCCCAGATGTCAGGTGCCCCCAAACAGGAAGGCAATACATAATCCTAAGTAAATTACATAAGTACAAAACAATAGCTACAGCTGTAAGCAAATACACCACATAGAAATACATCTTAGAGATTGTATAAACAGGGAGCTATAGTTAAAACCCAGGTAAGAAGATGGGAAGGTGGGATGGTAACCTGGACTGCAGCAGTGTGAACACTCAAACATCTACATTTATGGTAGGTACAAAACTGTACTATGTTCATCATGTTACACTGCTGCAGTCATCACACTTGGGTTGAATCCCAAAGCTAAGGCTGGGCGGTTGGTACTAAACAGGGTTTGGAGAAGCTAGTAGGCACTGCAAAACTGCAGTGGCAAAGCCAGCTCTGGTTTTTGAGTATAGAGGTAAGTGGTAGTGCTTGGTGAAGGTGTGCACTGAACTCCAAGTTGCAGCTTCCAAAATATCCTTGGTTGGTACCCCTCTGAGGAAGGTTGCTGATGCTGCTGTAGCCCTGGTGGAATGAGGCCTAATGTTACCAGGTACAGGTTTCCCATGGTGTGTGTAGCAGAAATGGATACAATGTCCTATCCATTTTGAAATGGTTTGTTTTGATACAGGCTTTCCTTGAGATCCTGCAGCATAGGATACAAAGAGTTGATCAGATTTTCTGAAAACCTTTGTTTTATCCAAGTAGAAATGTAACTGCCTGTGAATGTCCAAAGAGTGTAGGAGCCTTTCCCCTTTATTCCAGGGGTTTGGTTAAAAGGTGGGTAAATGAATTGTTTGGTTTAGGGCCACACTGGATACTACCCTTTGGCATAAAGGAAGGATTAGTTTATAAAGAGACTATGTCTTGATGAAAGGCTCCACTGACATTAGGGCCTGTAGCTCTGAGACTCTTCATGATGAAGTGATTGCTAGCAGCAGGGCAGTTTTCCATGATAAAAACTGTAAATCAGCTGAAAAAGCTGGCTCGAAGGGCGGTAGTGTAAGTTTTTCCAAAACAAAATTGAGGTCCCAAGTTGGTGTTCTTCGGGGCGGTCTTATGTTCTTAGCCCCTCTGAGGTACTGTCTTAATAATGGATGTGAAAAAATAGGAGGATCCGTGTTGTAATGAGCTGAAATAGCTGAAGCGTGGATCTTTATAGATGAAAAGGAAAGGCCTTTGTGCAACATCTCAGTTAAATATTGCAGAATCTAAGGAATATTTGGGACAAGAGGATTTTGGCCTTTAGCCTGGTTCCAGGCGCAGAATCTTTTCCATTTGTCTGAGTAGGCATTCCTGGTGCTGGGTCTCCTGGCCTCCAGAATGACATCCATAACAACTGTAGAGAGAAGTGCTGACTGGTTGTTTAATAATCTGCCATGCAGCCAGATTTAAAGTCTTGAGCTGGCTGTGTAGAATCTGATTGTTTTGCTGAGTCAGCAGGTGAGGAATTTGAGGTAAAATCCATGGTGGGCCTTGAGTCATGTTCCTTAATATTGGATACCAGTGTTGGCGTGGCCAGTCTGGAGCAATGAGTATCATTTATGGCCTCTCTAATCTGGCTTTTAGCAGCACCTTTGCCAGAAGAGGCAGTGGAGGAAAGGCATACACTGTTAGTGTTTTCCAACTGAATGAGAGGGCGTCCACTTTCCAAGCTAGTGTGTGGCATGTCCTTGTGCAAAACTTCCGCAGTTGGTAGTTTTGGGGGGAGGCAGACAGATCTATGTCTGGGCTCCCCCATTTCTGAGTTATCACTGTGAATACTTGTGGGTTTAGTTACCACTCATGAGGATCCATGATATTTCTGCTTAGTTCGTCTGCCAATGTATTTTTCTTTCCTGGCAGGAATTGTGCTTGTAGTTGAACTTGGTAGGTCAGTGCTGTGTTCCACAAGGACATTGCTTGCCTGCATAGGGGGTAGGAATGTGTGCCCCCTTGTTTGTTTATGTTCATAGGTTCATAGGTTAGTACTAAGCTAACTGCCCTTGCGAGCCATTTTAAGCCTAGCCAATTATCACTTGTGAGAGTCAAACCCTGCACCTTGTGTTTGTAAGGCAAACACCTTAACCATTAGGCCACCCCTCCAACCCCTGTGGGTTCATCTGCCAATGTGTTTTTCTTTCCTGGCAGGAATTGTGCTTATAGTTGAACTTGGTAGGTCAGTGCTGTGTTCCACAAGGACATTGCTTGCCTGCATAGGGGGTAGGAATGTCACTGTGGTGTTGTCCGTCTTCATTAGAAGTTGTCCTGGATGAAGGAGGTCCTTGAAAGCTGTTAGGGCATTTTGTACAGCTAGCATCACTTTTTGATTGATGTGGAGATGCATTTGATCTGCATACCATTTGCCCTGAATACACTGTCCTGCCATGTGTGCTCCCCAAGCATAATCCGATGCATCTGTTGTCACTGTTTGTCTAGCTGTGGGCAAGGTGAAAGGCTGACCCTTGTTGAGGTGACATGCCTGAGCCCACCACAGAAACTCCTGTTGAAGGAAGGGAATTAGTGGTATTATTGTTTCCAAGCTGTGGCTGTGATGAGTCCATACGCTTTTCAGGTACCATTGTAATTTCCTCATATGCAGTTTGGCATATGGTATTAGTAGAATGCAAGATGCCATGAATCCCAAGGCCTGCAGAATTTTTCTTGCAGGGAGTTGGGTCTTTGTTGCCATCATTTTGAAGTATTGAGTCAGTTGTCCTTGCTTGTCTGGCATGAGACAAGCCATCTGGGCCATTGTATTTAAGCTGGCACCCAGGAATATTATGTCTTGTGAGGGCACCAGTTTTGACTTCTTTTCGTTTACTGTGTACCCTAGGCAACTTAGTAGGTTTTTACAAATGCCAGATGTTTTAAAAGAATGTCCTTGCTGTCTGCTTGAATAAGGCAGTCGTCCAGGTATGGATATATTTGGATTCCTCTTTGTCTGCAGTATGCAATTACTGGTGCCAGGCATTTTGTGAAGACCCTGGGCGCAGTAGATAAGCCAAAGGGCAGTGCAGAGAATTGGTAAGGAGTTGTACAGGCTATAAATATGAGGTATCTTCTGCAATTTTGTCTGATAGGGACATGAAGGTATGCCTCCTTGAGGTCCATCATTACTAGCCACGCCTTCTTGCCCAGCATGGGAAGAAGTTGCTGTAGTGTGAGCATCTTGAATTTGGGTACTTCCAAGTATGTGTTTAGAATTAAAAGATCCAGAATGGGTCTCCAGGCTTTGTCCTTTCGGGGAACCAAAAAGAGTCTTGAGTAAAATCCTTGTCCTTGCTCCTGTGTAGGAACCTGTTGAATGGCTCTCATGTCCATGAGTGTTGTAATTTGCTTTTGAGCCTCTGCCCATTGATCTGACGGCAGGTTTGGCATTCCTTTTATCCTTGGTAAAGTGTGAAAGTGAAACCTGTATCCTTGAGTTACAATATTTAGGACCCATTTGTCTTTTGTGAGGATGTGCCAATTGTCTGCAAAAAGTGCAAGTTTTCCTCCCAAGGGAGCTGCCAAGAGTGATTTGCTTGGTAGTCTGAGGGGTAAGTCATTGTGATTGTCTTCTGATATTTTGAGACCTGTCTTCTCCTTTCTGGGTTGTGGCACCCCATTGTCGTGGCTTGTAAGAGCCTTGTGGCTGACCTCTGCCCCTTGGGCGTCTGTATTTGCCCTCTGTGGTCTGTCAGAAGTTGGAAAGGACCAGTTTTTGGTTGGCCAATTTCTGCTGAAACGAGGGAGTTGAACCTGTAAAAAAAATCCTTGACCGTCTGCACAGATTTTGCCTTATCCTCCATTTTCTTTAAAACCTCTTCTGCTTTCACACCAAATAAAACATCCTGCTGTAAGGGTGCATCCAATAACTTTGCTTTAACATGATCAGGTAAAGTTTGTTCTTTTAACCAAGCATGCCTACAAATGACAGACCCTGTTACAGCTGCTCTGCAAGAAGCTTCCAATGAATCAAATCCACATTGCAAAGTAGGTTTTCCCACTTGTTCTGCTGCATGCAACAAATCTTGCATTTCCTTGTAATCAGGCTGCTCTGTATGTGTGCTCATTTTTTGTTTTAATTGAGACATCAAATATTGTTGATATTTCAGCATGTGAAACTGGCAATTTAAGGCCCTCATAGCTAGAGTAGCTGAGGTACATACATTCTTTCCCCATCTGGCTAGTGCTCTAGAATCCCTTTCAGATGGTTCAGGATTTTTAGCAATAGAGGCCTTAACCACTTTGGGACCCTGGGAAATGGTTTCTGGGTCAGCAACAGGGCTTTTATATAGGAATTTATCTGAGTCAGGGACTCTGTAGTATCTGTCTGCTTTGGCTGGTGCAGGAGGTAATGAATCTGGGTTAAGGCTAGATTCTGAATAAACATCATCCACAATGTCTAACACAGGTGGAATAGCAAGGGGTCTGTGCTGGGGTAGTAAGAGGAACTCTCGGAACCTTATCTTAGAATCAGAGTAATCCTGGCCTTCCCAGTGGAAATGTTCCCTCATGGTATGTAGTTTCCCCAAAAGAGTAATCTTCTGGGGGAGATGCTGAAGGAATAGACTCTTCAGCATCAGAGTCTTAATAAGGGGGGGGGGGTACTCCTGTTCCTCAGAAGAATCTGAGGAAATGGAAACCTGGTCAGAGGAAGCGTAGTCCTCCTCCTGTCTAGGCCTTTTGTCAGGTGGGGGATGGGAACCCCTGATTAGGGTAATTAAGTCTTTGGCCATCTTAAGCATCTGTTTCTTAGGCATGGGGCCTTGCACTGGAGACTGCCGTACAGGCTTCCTTACTTTTAATGGAGTTTTCAGTTTTGCATAGGATTTAATAGCAAGTGTAGCCGATCTGAAGACACCTTCAGCAACTGACGGCTTATCAACTGCACCAGAATCCCCTTCAGCCATGGAGTTGGAAGGGCCTAAAGATAAAGGTTCTGGAAGCCCTGTAATCTCCGCTTGGGAGTTGGATGCAGGCTGGGGTTCTAAATCAGCAGTCGTCAGGGGCTGCATAGGCGCCTCACTGAAAACTGGAGAACCGGCGACTGGCCTAGCAGAGGCCTCTGTGTCTGGTTTGGGTCTCGGCTGCCTATCCTTATCTTTGCGCTTTTTATGCATCCCGGTAGTCAGTTGCTCCGACGGCATGGTATAATTAAATTTTCTACCAAAATAATGTCGGGCAAAATCAAACCGACGTTTAATAGTTCGTTTGTTAAACCTAGCACAAAACCGACAACCTGTGACGTCGTGGTCTGGGCCTAGGCAAGGGATACAATAAGAGTGAAAATCCTTATGAGGTATTTGCTTCCCACAAGAAATGCAATTATTAACTTTTTCTGACATCGGACTGAGGCAAGAAAAGGTTCCCCAACGGGGTACTTAGCTTTATTGAAGACTTCGGTCTGAAATTCAATTTGAAAATCTCAGGAGTCGGCCGACCGGCACTTGCGAACTGCTTCTGCTTTGGGCACCGCGCGGCAAGAAAGACCGAAGAAAATGGTGTCGGCTGCCTTTTTTATGCCTCTGTCGCACTGACTTCAGGGAAGAAGCGACAGCAACCGATGTCGGACCAAGACTTTGGAACTCGGGCCGACTGCGGGACCACCTGATGGCAGATAACCCAAGTGTGATGACTGCAGCAGTGTAACACAATGAACATCCTTGCTTCTATAAAGACTCCAGAAATGACAGACTCAAAGGAACAGGAGCTGAAAAACAGTCAACATGATTATTGGCAGCCCCAAATAGAAAATCTTTTCCACTTAAACACCATTTTAGTTGAGGCTTTCTGAGAGGCCAAAATGACAGCTTTGATGAGGACCCGGACACTCTCTATAGCAATCATGGGAACTGGAAACACCATGTGGTTAACTGGAGTGTGGGGAGATTGGGTTGGAGTCCAAGTGTCAGGTGACAATGGAGGTCCGGTGTAGGTTACAGTATCCATGGAGGATGTTTGAGGTGTGACCAGAGGCAGGGGAACCATACCACATGAGGCCAAAAAGGAGCAATGAGGATCACGGTGCTTTTCAACCGTTTGCTTTCTGGAGAAATTTTGGGATCAAAGGTAGAGGAGGGTAAGCATAAGAGCCCTGGAGGCCAATAGTGAACCAGAGGATCCCTCAAGAAACTCCCTGAAGCAGGGATCACAGCAAAGTAACTGGTGCATTTGTTGTTGTAAGGGAATGCAAAGAGGTTGCAGCAGGGGAGATCCCAACGGTGGAATATCTTGTTTGCTACTGACTGAATTAACACTCGTGGGGCATCAGTACAGATCTGCTGACCCTGTCCGCTAGCACACTGGATTTTCCCCAGCACATGTTGCAACCAGAAAGAGGTTTGAAGAGATAATCTATTCCCAAACCCTCATGGCCTCTCTGCAGAGAGAGTACAAATGGGTTCCTCCTTGCTTGTTGATGTACCACACTACTGACTTGTTGTCTATGTGAATAGCAATTGTCCCTAGAGTGAGAACCTCCTGAAAGGCTTGCAACGACAAGACAACAGCTCTCATCTCGAGGGAGTAGATATGTAAACTGCTGTCTAATGGAGTCCATGATCCTTGGACCAGCTTCCTCTGGAAGTGTCCCTCCCGCCCTAGATGGAAAGCGTCCGTTGTCACACTGGCTGAAGGGGGGGATGCAAGGTCTGCCGATTGCCAGATCTGTCTGAATCCACCACTGCAGGTGGGACCTGCAAATGTTTGTCAGTCTGATGGGAACAGACAGGGACTGATGCAGAACTGACCACTGAACAGATAGTGTCCACTGAAGACTGTGCATATTGTACCTGGCTAGAGGAACCAAAGGTATAGCAGCCGCCATGGACCCTAAGGCTTGTAAAATCAACCTGGTACAAGGAAATGGAAGATTCAGAATGGCTTGAACTTGAAGTTTCAAAGTGTCGATGCGATGCTGTGGCAAAGAAGCTATTTGGGTAATGGTGTTCAGTTGGACTCCAAAGAACTCCGTTTGAACCGGCAGTGGTTGTGACGTGTCCAACTTTATGGCAAGGCCTAGGAATTATGACAACTGGTAAAGATAGTCTCTGGTCTGAGAAAGTTAACGCTAAGTGGGGCAGTCAGGAACCAATAGTCTTTTTTTTTTTTCAAATAAATTTTTTTATTTTGATAAGAGAAACAGTTAAGGTATACACAAAACGTTGGATATGACATTTGTAAAAGCATGTGAAAATACAATGGCATCCATACATAAAGGCAGAAACAAACTTCTCAAACTATCAACAATAAAAAACTATATACAGTGTCTACAAGCATGCTACCCTTTGAGATGAGAGAAAATGAGTGGAACACAATGCTAAGTAATAATACAACCATATATGTACAATCATTCCTATGAGTAAGAGCAAACCCAAAAGATTAAAGTATGGGCTACTTCGACCATCAAGAATCCATACAATTAATGGCAATTCCTTCGGTTACTGTCTTTTAGTCAATATTTAGGACCTGGCCTAATAAAAGTTCCACAATTTCTGATAGTAAACTCTTTTATTGGTGGTACTTATAAGAAATTTTTGTGAAGAGATAAATTTAAATGCCATATTCCTAAAAACGCTCCAACAAAGTTTTGTGCGATCTAGCAATTTTTTGTTATATATAGCTTGATTAGTGTGCAGAGCGTGATTAGGACATGATACTTTAACTTAGAGAGTTTGATGTCAGAGATATGGAGTACCGCTAGTTCCCACGATAATGTCGATTTCTGGCAACTCATTTTTCCTAGGTGCACTTTAAGACAGGTCCAAAGTTTGTGTGCGTTTGCAAAACCATAGAATGTGAATGAGGTCTGCTTGTGGATAAGAGCAGCATGTACAAGATGGGGAGATGTTTGGATCAAATTTATTGAGGACAGTGGGTGTGTAATAAGTGTTATTATTAATCATTAGTTGTGTATATATGAGTTTTAAGGGGGAAAATTCAATAGTGGTTTTGATTGCCTTAAGTTTTTTGTTCTTCTGTGAATGTGGAGCCATGTTGAGCCCAGTATTTGGAGAATAGACAGACTGAACTATGTTTATGAGATTTATCAGCTTATATGAATTGGAGAGCATTCTTCCTTTACTAGAAAAACTTGACATTATTTCGATGAGCCTATTGATGTCCTGTTCATTATGAGGTATGTCTTTAGCTAGTGTTGATGTAATTTCTCTTATTTGACGTAAAATTATGGTACATTTGTCTAACTTTCAATGCTAAGTGCAGGTCGTTTAAGTTTTTATTTTTGTGTTTATATATGTCCCAAACTGAACAGTCTTTGATGAGAGGGTATTCCATGAGATTGATCAGTTTACTGTTGATTCTTACATTAGGGTTCAAGTGTAGTGGTTAAAGGAGGGAAGAGGCTTTCTAGTTTTACAGATTTCATCAACTCTTGAAGAGTTTTAATCTTATGTTTCAAGATCATACTTATTTTAAGGTTTCTAAGATTTACAGGAGTTATAAATGAGAGAGCTTTCAAGTTGATGTTATTTCTAATCACATGTTGATGCCAGATCTTTAACCAAGAGGGGGGACCCATCTATCCTTGTCAGGGCGGAAGTTTGAGTTTAGACAAACTCTATTAGCACATACAATTTATAATAAAGGTGTAGATCAGGTAAGCAGTGATCCCCCCCTTTTTTTCTTTGGGATAAAACAATTCTGAATAGCTTATCCTGACCGATTTAGGAAACCAAATAAATCTGGCAAGTTCCTTGTTCATTTTGTGAAATATGTTGTTTGGAATGATAAGATTTGATGCGCTGAAATGATATAGTAGTTTTGGTAATACATCCATTTTAACTATTGTTTCTTTGGACAACATAGAGAGTTTCCTTCGTTGCCATCTATGTAGGTCTTATGTGATCTTTAGCCATGCCTTATGAAACTTATTCTGCAGCATGGATGCCTGGTTGTGCTCAAAACAGATCCCCAGATATCTGAAGGAATAAACTGAAAAGGAGAGTCCAAGAAATAGTTTATTTTGTGATTTAAAGGGGTGATGGGAAATGTGTGAGATTTCTTATGGTTGATTTTGTAGTCCGATACCTTTGAGAAACTGTTTATGGACTCTGTTATTTTCTTTAAGTTGGTGTTAGGGCACTCAAAATAAATGTTCAGATCTGCAAATGCTGATATTGTTACTTCAGTGTTTAAAATTTCTGGTAATGAGTGAAAGTTTTTTTTGAGAGATATGGAGGAAAAATGGCTCTATGAATAAACTAAAGAGGTGTGGGGAAAGAGGGCATCCTTGCCTTGTTCCATTAGAGATCTTTATTGGGTTGGATAGCCTTTTGCTGATGTAAAGGTATGTATAAGAATCCTTGTATAAGAATTTAATCATGTCAGAAAATTCCTGTGAGATACTGAAATGGGATAGGGATGCGAATAAAAATTTCCAATTAACCCTGTCGAATGCTTTACAAGCGTCTACTGTTACAGCATAAATCGGATTTCTTTCATTTTTGGTCAGTTGGATCATGGAGTCTAAAACTAATGTATTGTCCCATGTCTTGTTCCGAGGATATTAAGAAAGGTATTATTTTTTGGAGTCTTTCTGCTACGACAGAGAAGATTTTAATGTCAACATTAATCAAGGATATGGGTCTGTAATTATGTGGGGTGGTTCTGTCAAGGTTAGTGTTTGGAATCAGGATTGTTTTGGAATTATTCTAATAGAGGTATGTTACATCTTCTAGTCTGATGTAATTAAAAACTTTTAGAAGGGTGGATGACAGCTTTAAGTTAAAAGTTTTATAGAAGTCAGGGGTATAGCCATCTGGGCCAGGAGTCTTACCTAGTTTAAGGTTTGCAATGACATCTAAGATTTCTTGATGGTTGAGTGGAGCAGTGAGATATTTTATTTGTTCCTCACTTAATTTAGGAAATTTAAGATTATGGAGGAAATTTTCAATTTCAGGAGTGGAGTTATGGTCAACATTCATTCCACATAATTCAGTAAATGTGTATTGAAAAACTTCCATAATCTCTGAATCTGACTGGTACATTTTATTTTGGTACTGTAGAAGGGTGATTCTACGGGGCCCCTGTTTATCTGTTATACTCGCTAATGCTCTAGAAAGAACTTGCAACCATTCTGAATATCTAGCTATATATCTTTGTTCTTGGAGAAAGCCATTGTGATGGTGCAGTTCCACCAGCTCTCGCTTTGAGTGTTATTAGTTTTTCTAAGTCAGGGTTTGGACCCATTTGATAGTTCAAGTTCAGAGATTAATTTGTCTTCTTTTTCCTTTTCCAGTTTTTTTACAGTAGGAGGCGTTTTGAATTAATGTTCCTCTAAGTTTAGCAGGGTAAGGTGGTTCACACAGCCTATCTTGACCTCGCCAAGGCTTTCACCATCCCCCATTCTGGAATTATAGCTAAACTCACTAAACTAGGTATAAATCTGTATGTCACAAGATGGGCTGCCAACTGGCTCACTGACAGAACCCACACTGTAAAAGTAGCAGACTCCAAATCTGACCTCAAAGCAGTGACAAGTGGAGTGCCACAGGGTTCCGTCCTGGGACCTCTCCTGTTTGGTATCTACTTCTCTGAAGTACAGGCTAACACAGAAGGCCTCTGGCTAACTAAGTTCGCAGATGACTGCAAACTAGGAGCCACAGTCAAGTCCCTAAATGATGTGGGCATCCTACAGAAGGGTCTCGCTGAGACAGATGCCTGGTGTCAGAGCCATGGCCTCAAGCTAAATGCCAAAGAGTGCAGTGTCATCCCCTTTGTTAAAAACTCTGAACCCATGAACTACCACATAGGCAGCAATCTACTTAACACCGAATGTGTGATAAGAGACCTTGGGACCCAGGTGGACAGTAGTCTCTCCTTTGATAGTCACATCACCACAGTAGTCAGGAAGTCCTTCTACATGGCACACCATCATAAAAGGGTTCTCATCCAGGAAAAAAGAGGTTATTGTTCCCCTCTACTCGACACTCAGACCCATTATAGAGTACAACGCCCCTTTTGGAATGTACCTCACAAGACATCTGTAGCAGCTAGAAAGGCCACAGAAGTACCTCACAAAGAGGATTACTGGCCTCAAACAAATGCCCTACACTGACCGCCTCAAAAAGCTCCAGCTTTTCTCCGTAGCATATCGCCTACTCCGATTTGATCTCTGCCTAACATATAAAGCTATGTCAAACCCAGAGCTGTAGGACATGCTACACCTAAAGAAATCCTAATCCCTCTGAGCTACACGCTCTAGAGACCTAAACCTTGTCACCACAATAAACAGGACATGCTAGAGGGATAGATTCCTGTCCCAGAGACTTCCCATACTCTGGAACAGGCTACCCATCTATGTCAAACAAAGTTCTTTATTAGCACTCTTCAAGAAAAATCTTGATGAGTGGATGGAAATAGGAAATACACTCCGGGGATCACTTCTGTGTCTCTGCTCCACAGTGGCACAGGAAAATAACTTTCTTGGGTGGCGTAAGCCAGGGAACCTTGTTGGCTAGGCTTACATAGGCCCTTGGGCAAATAGCCTAGTACCTACCTATGAACCATTGAATATCTAATGGGATGTTGCTGGATTCTAAATTTTTGTCAAACTCAACTAAACTATCAGCAATTTCCTGAACCACTTCTCGCTTATGTAACAGGCTGATATTTAAGGTCCAATTGCAGTTATCAAGTCTGGGTGATGTTTTGTATATGAAATTTATTTTTGGGATTATTTTAGCATGATCTGATAGGAACCTATGTTCAGAAGGCAATTTTAATTTTTCCCTTGTCAGGGACTCAGATTAGGAAAAATATCTAGTCTTGACCAGGTATTATGACATTTAGAATAAGTGTATATGATCTTTATGTAGATTGTCATTGAAAGAGATAGGATCTATAAAGTTTAAATCTGTCATTAATTCCCCTAATGCAAATGATGCTTGAAAGTTGTATGTGCTTGAGTTACTGGAGCGGTCCGAAACTGGGTCTATGACTGCATTCCAATCCCCTCCAATTATATAGTGGTGGTTTGGGAACTTACATAGGATATTGCAGATTTCTAAAATAA
>NC_056727.1:930116765-930156765 GCF_019279795.1 Protopterus annectens | reverse complement strand
AGTGAGACATGATCTCATGCCTGCCCACTGCTAGCACCTTGCATACCTTCACTACATAAACAAAACCTAGCAAAAAAAACACAAAGCTGTCCACAACAGTAACTACCATACTGTCATTTAAGACAAACTCTAAAGTTGGCACATAATTCAAGGTATTGTAATAGCTTGGTTTGCATACACTGACCTCTATTTTTCTTGAAGGTGGAGAGGAGAGGCTTGAATAAGCGAACCGCAGTACGTTTTAGATAAGGAAAATCAATTCAAGTCTCTTACGATGGTGCATAAACATAATGTCACCAGAAGGCTATTACAGAAGGCTGAAAGTTCTGAGAACTACATGTAAAGTTCAGGTAAAATGACCTGTGCCTTGCTTACCTGAAATGGATCAGCAACATTTCTCAGCCTCAATCTAGGAAGCAGAACACAAACTGAGTATAAAATACAGAAGTCACCGTTTCAGAGCACAATGGCAGCTGGCCCTAACCACTAGCGACATCCGCCAAGTTCTAGAGAAATGTACCATGGGAGCTTTATGACGAACACTAGAACATGCTATCTGCAAGCAGTTTATCACAACTGCTTTAAAATCCCCTCCACCATATAAAAACCCTACCATCCTCAAGTTTATCTGTAGTTTTCTAATGACTTCATGGTGATGCATTTCTTATAAAAATATCAGTCACTGACATATGAAGCACTATAAAGCAGTTAATCATTCTGAGCTGGGAACAGGCAGGCTACACCCCTGACAAACAGTCTGCATTCTCCTGATGACATGTCACATTCCTGACAAACCTGCCATCTTAAAAAATAAGTTAAATGTAACCGTCTTTCATATCAAAATGAGCACAACCCAGTCTGAACATGCTTATGCATAAGCAGGCCTCAATTCACAGACTTTGGTTATTCCCTAGAATCATAATGTACACTCAATGGAAACATCAAAACTGAGAACTATCTAAGCTCAAAGTCATAATAAAAGTTAAAACTACATGTCCTACATACTTCTACTATACTTCTTCTAATTCTACAAAAACTTTACTCAAAATGTTTTCCAAGAAAAAAAATCTATACAACTTAACACTTTGACAGTAAAATACCCATTTAACTGTGCTGCTTAAAAATAGACAGGAATTTAGAGTTAAAAATGACTGGACCTTTGGCAAAATGTTTAGCAGTTCACTGTAGTCCACAAAATTATAAAATTAAATATAAAAACCTTTCAGAATGTTTACATCACTACAATCCCAGAGTCAACAAAAACAGGCAATGCCATTTTAATAATCTATAATAGAATAAAAATGGACACTGCAGAGCAGAAGGATGTGTGTAACACAAGTCATGATGATACTACATAGCACACAATTCTCCTACACTATGGCAAACATTTCACTTCATGACTACTTAGGAAGAATAAAACATGCCCAATGCGCACCAGACACTACTACTGTCAAACACAAGTATTTCTAGATTAAAGCCACAGACTGACTTACATGGTTGTTGTCATCTCTGTCAATAAAACCATGGGTGTGTTCAGTTTCATTGCCGTTCGCTCCGGCATGCTCATAGATTTTATAAATCTCATGGTAGAAAATTGTACTTAGTTTCATAAAACAAAGGAAGATTCTTCTTTCTCACAACTGTACTGTCACCACAAGCAGCACTGCTACTCAAACTGTTAATGAGGCTAATTTCTAATTTTGTGTTAAAGAGCAGCATGGGAAAATGCCTCAGTCCCCCAGAATAAACCTGCTGACTAAAGCCTGCCACACCGTCCACCCCCTCCCCCACAGCCCACCCTCTGAAGCACAGTATTCTAATTATATGAACCAAGAAAGTCCTGCTCAAGGAAGATCAGTTCTGAGGCTCTTCTTTTTAATACAAGGAAAAACAGAATAGCCAACAAGCCATCGACTTGGGGAAGTGCATCTTTCATGGCTGCACTGGTAAAGTTGAGAATTGTACATCTGAAGTACAATTTACTCCAGTCTAAGTTTTGTGTCATTAAAACTATAAAATGGTACACAGTCATTATTATCCTGCTAAATGTATACAGGGCTGCAATTATTTATGGCACTACAAGATGTATTGGGTGTAAGGAATATTAACTGTTTGCCACAGGTACCAGTAACTTTCAATGTTGTCTACTTAAAGGTGTATATGACCATACATCTTATGGCCATTGTGATCATTTGCATAGTATTAATGTCCATGTAATGGTAACTACTGTTTTATTTTTTTGCTGTACTAGCACTCCATAATTTGTACCATTTCTTTGCTTGTTTACATCTCTTAAGCTTTTATTCTACAGGCCTTCAACTGCAAACTGATCCTACACACAAAGCAAAGCAGTGTAAAATGCTACAGAACTGTACAGCACAATGCCTGAATTAAAGTAAATAAATTTATGAAGGGTGGAAAGCAGATCAAAATGCTAACCATACATCTTCCACCAGACAACAGCCTGTCACTTACTTTAGCAAGGTCCCCCACTGTCATGGCTGCTCTGCTACTTACTTCAGTCTCAGCCCTTTCACCACCAAGTGGCCAGTGCCATTATCAAACAGAGGTCTTTCCTCAGTATGTTCAAGGGACTACACTTCAGGGGAAGTTAGCCATATCCACTACTTGACAAGATTTTGCTGAGAAAATCTTTCAGAAACTTCTTGAAGGGCATCATGCAAAAAGAGCAGGAAAATGCCAGTCTAAACATCTTTCTCTTCTTTTGATGTCATGAAACTGTACATAACCTCATAACTCCTGTCCACTTCAGACAGAATGTCTCAAGCCAGTACCAGCTGCCTAGCACAGCTAGGTCCTGCTTATGGAACAGCTCCTTATTCCATTACCTACCTGTTAAGGGAATACTGCGTTCTCAGATTCCTATGACATAAGCTAAACCAGGCATAAACTTAACACTTGTGTGCCCTAACCAGTCAGCCTTGGCATCAGTAATGAGACAGTCACAAAACTGTACATGCAAACTGGGCAAAATTCTGCAGTGCCACAAAAAATTTTCAGAAAAGTGGAGACGAGAGCAGTAAATCCGCTAGCTAACACTGAGGCTACAAAAGCATGCACACACAACTGTTTGTTGTTACACAAGAAAAAAAAATACCACCAGCAGATTCAAGTAGTTGGATTGGGAAACCCCACTCATGAGTACTCTGCCCTAAGCAGAAATCTAGACCTAATTAGCCAACTCCACTGTCATATAAGGGATAAAGCTCCAACTACAACTCGGGTGTCCCAGTTTGATTAAAAGGCAGGGAATCTGCTGGAGTTAGCGGGGATGAAAAATGAATGATGAGACATAGGAATGCTCACCACTGCAGTGGGAGGTTGAGAGGGATGTGGTGGGGAACATTTCTATATCATAAGGACAACAAAAGAGGGCCTCATCACCAGGTAGGTGGTGATATCTCTAATGGAGCCACAGCACCTCTCAGGTGGCATAAGCCCATGTTGGTATAATGGTTGACATGTTTACCTTACAGACACAAGGTACAGGGTTTGATTCTTACATGGGGTAATTGGCTAGGCTTAAAAAGGCCCACAAAGGCAGTTATCCTAGTAATAATCTATGAACCCATGAACACCAAAAGGAGGTGGAGTTTAAACAAGAAAATTACAATGAGAGCTGCAGTAGGACAGCCCCACCAACCTGGCCCCACCCCCCTTGGAGGCATGACGTGGAGCGAAAACAGAGAACCTACCCACCAAAGAGTTGGAGGCCTCCCTGTGTGCATGAATCAGACAAATGTCAGACCCCCCTCCATGCCAACATCACAAGATGAGAGCTTTCAAGGATAGGAGAGCTGCCATAGAGGAGTCTTAAGTCAGTACTACACAAGTGAAGAGCAAAAAATTATAGACTAAACTACAAATTCTAGCTTCCTGCCAACTCATGTCCAAGTGGGTAAAATACTAAGGAGCTCCAAAGTTTGATCCTGCTGCAAGTCCAATGGAAATACCTCTCTGGCTTACAGTGCTCCGACATTGTTTGCCACAAAAAGACAAGAACTGTGTCAAATTCAATAATGGATGATGTCATACAGCCCCTCTTGACAAAAAATAGTGGAGAAATGCACTATGATACCTGAACAAGAGGACAGCCTACAGTACCTCTGGTAAGGATGTTTACTCATCCAAGAAGCCACCAAAGTCAAAAAAAGCAAACAGAACTCAAAGTGAGACCATACAGTAGTAACATACTACTACTACCTGGGTTCAGCCAGAGCTTAACAGAATTAATTGCTCTGTGGTCACTCCAAAGGGCTGAAAACTTCACAAAACAGAACTGGGGGCTACTTTGTTTGATGTGGACCCATTAGTAAATTGTTTTGATTAGGCTCATAGGAGGTTACTAGGCTAATGGCCCTAGGGCCTTTACAAGCCTAGCCATATAATACCAGTGTTCCCTAACTTACCATTGTTAGATGGTTTGATTGTTTTTAGAGCGAATTTATGATCGGTGTAAAGACAGGTGAAGGCTGCCAGCCTATCCAGATAGAATTTTGTAGATAATTCTGTCATTTGTAAATATTAATATAAGCCACAGGCTTTGTCTCTTAAATGTGAAAAGACTATTAGATGTTCATAGGTAGGTACTAGGCTATTGGCCCTAGGGCCTATATAAGCCTAGCCAAATGGTACCCTGGCTTTTGCCACTGAAGAAAATTACTTTCCTGTGCCCGTCAAGCAGAGCCACAGAAGTGATCCCCGGGGTGAATTTCCTATCTCCCATCCAATCAAGATTTTTCTTGAAGAGTGCTAATGAGGAGCTTTGTTTTTATTGATAGGTAGTTTGTTCCAAAAATGCAACAGTGCACTCTGCTGTACGAAAGTTGATAAGCCAAGCATTTTATGACCATCTTTGATCTCAGAACCCGGAGCTGAGATGTCTGGATGAAGGAATTCTTGCTTTTGTTTTGAGACTGGAATTTGCATGTATAATGTCTTTTATTGCTCTGGTTTTCTGATCAGCTGCAAGATCAAAATGGCTATTAACCTCTGAGTTTCTGTTAACCTGGGAAAACCAGAAAATTAAGAATGACTTAATGTGAAGCAGCACTGTGTTATCAATTTAAGGAGAGAGAATCAGAGGGCATTTGGCATTTTGTCTCGAGAATATCCAACTCACCAGCACTGCCTATGCTCTATATGCAAGTTTATTTTAGAACTGTTTTCTGTCTTAGATATGGCTAGGAAATAGGAATATTAGATTAGTTTTTTTTTTCTGAATTGATGTCAGAACTTTTCTACTGTATTATTTTAGCATTTCTCTGTGACCTCTGAACCCTTGACTAGCACTGTGTAGTAAGAAATATTGTCTTGTGTTTTATTATTTATTACATATTTTTAAACCTTTCAACTGTGGCTGTTTTGTGTAAAGATAATTTAAACTCTAGAGTACATTACATGTATACAGTGATACTGTCCAAGTCACTCCAATAAGCTTTGCTGTTCAGTCACACTTACCATTAGGATAATAATATTGCCAGTAATAATTGGACACTCTTTAAGGGCCATTTTAGTAGCTGATAAATATTAGTGGGTAGCGGGCAGCTGGTACTACCTTTCAGACTGGGCAGAAAGGGGGCACAGCTGGAGAATCTGTGCCAGCCTTCCCCAGGAGTGTCTATGTGGTTATATACAACTCTTATCTCAAAGTGTGTGTGTCAGCAACCTGGGCAGGGACACGAAGCACTGGTTGGACAGAGAGGGTGCTGGAGGTTTTAGCTTGCCCACTAGGCTGAGATCTGGACCCTATAGCTGTGTCAGGGGGGAGTTTTATTGGGGATCTGGACAGAAAGGGAGAAACCAGCCGCAGACTGTGGTTTGTGTGTGCTCTTAAGGGAAATTGTACTTTGCATGTTTATTTGTTATCTTTCCCTATGTGGACACCCCTCACTGGTGTTAGTGGTGAGGACCGAGGATCCTTGATTGCTGGGCCCGTGCACGGGTGTCGCATATTAATTGGTGGCAGTGGTGGGATATCCACACCACATATTAATTGGTTGGCAAATACTAACTGGCTTGTAGTGGTGTGGATAGTGAATTCCTGTCACTTGTGTACAGTGATCACTGAAGGTGTTTTTGCACTCTAAATCAGCCACGCAATGAATACTTGGAGCTCAGATCACAATTGTTTTATTTTTTTTGTTAGCTTAGTCAGTCAGGGAGAGCATGCAAGCATGTCAGCAGAGGAGTATGGAAAGCTGACAAGGAGTCAGTTGGCTGAGATGTGCCAGGCTAAAGGACTAGTGCAGGGAAACCTAAGGCAAAAATGATTGCAGCTTTGGTCACATCAGAAAACAACAACCAGGAGGATGATCAGACTGGCCGTGGAGATGTACAACACCCTGGGAAAGGACAACTCAACCTTTGTGCAGAGGTCTTAAAAATCCACCTGGAGCTAAAGAGACTTCAGCTGGAGGCCAGGCATTTTGAAATGGAAGCGGTGGAAAAGAGGCAGCATGAAAAGGAGATGCTGACTCTTCGCCAGAGTCATGGAGGTACTGGGAAAGGGAGTAACTGGACCCCAGAAGCACAAAAGGTCAGTACATTTCTTCCACAGTTTAAAGAGGGATAATTTTGATAGTTTTATTGATATGTATGAGAGGGTATGTAAACAGTATGTTGTTGACCAAAGGCTCTGAGCATGGTTCCTGACCCCCTTACTCCATGGTAAAGCTATAACTATGTTGTCTAAACTTGCTGATTGTGAATATTTTGATTATACTGTTAAGAATTGTTTGTTAGAATTTTTTAAGCTAACACCTGAAACTTATAGGAAAAAGGTTTGTGAGCATAGACGCAAGGCAGATGAAAGTTTGTGTGAATATGTTGCTGAACTGAGCACTTATTTTTATAGGTGGTTGAGTGGATGTCAGGTCACCACTTTTGAAGGTCTGGCAGACCTTTTAGTGAGGGAACAAGCCTTTAGCACTTTGCCTGAGGACATGAGGATCTGGTTAGCTGATACATAATGTGCTACGTCAGAGGAGTTGGGGAAGAAGGGAGACCTATATCTAGCAAGCAGGACATCCCTGGACAGGAAAGGGACCCCCAGTTCTGCTCATGGGTCGAAAGGAACCCATGGTGGGAAGCCCAAACTGCCCCAACAGAATCTGCCAGCAGCAGTGGTAGCTACTAGTCCAGGTACACATCCAGGACCTAGGGTTAAATGTTTTGAATGCAACTGGTGGGGCCATGTGGCATACAGATGTCCACCGAGGCAAGGTGGGGAACAAAAAGCGAGAGAGCCAAATAAGTGGGAAGATAAAATGCCAACAGTAGATTGTCTTGAGACAAGAGGGATACCGAACTACCATCCTGCAGATGTCCGGATAGGGAAGGACTTGGATGAGGTAGTACCATGTGCTAATGCAGTTACACGCAGTCATGCTTTGAGACAAGAATGTCAGTTTGGTAGCCTGGGGGAAACCCAGACAGACTGCATACTTGCAGCCAGGACTGGTGAGGTGTTTACTTCAGGGAGGAAGGTACACTGTAGCAGTGAGACTGAAGGCGAGCCACAGCTGCTTGTGGGTACTGATGTTCCCTTGGACAGAGTGACTGCAAAGGTAGAGGTGAGTAGTAGTACCCAGGCTGACAGTGAGGCACCACTGTCAGAGGATACCAGACTTCCTGTGGAAGGGGAGCTGGGGAGGGTTACAAGGAGAGAGTTGAGACAGGCTCAGCTCTCAGACCCTACACTGCAAGGACTGAGAGGGGTAGCTAGTGAGGGACCTGATTCTCAAGAGAAGGGGGAATTCTATACTGGGACGAAGGGTTACTGTACAGAGAGTGGACCCCAAAGGAAGGGCTAGAAGGTGAGAGAATACAGCAATTGGTAGTGCCTATGCCTACCGTCTGACACTTCTAGCCATACCCCATGATATCCTCTTTGCAGGCCATATGGACAAAAAACATACAAAGAAATGTATTACGCAAAACTTTTACTGGCCTGGAATTTCCAGAGATGTTAACAGGGTACTGTAAGACCTGTGAGCAGTGCCAAAAGGTAGGCAAGGTAGGAGACAAGGTGAGAGCTCCTTTGATGTTTTTGCCTGTGATTAAGGAGCCATTTCAGAGGGTAGCTATGGAAGTTGTGGGGCCTCCGAATACCCCACGTTCCTCAGGGAAAAAGTATATCCTAGTGGTAGTAGATTATGCTACAAAATACCCTGAGGCAGTGGCTTGGTCCTCCATTGAGGCAGAAAAGTTGGTAAATGCTTTGTTAGAAATTTTCAAAAGGGTAGGCTTCCCAAAAGAAATACTGACTGACAGAGGTGCCAATTTCATGTTAGACCTGCTGGCTTGTCTGTGGAAGTACTGTGGGGTGACTCACCTGAAGACCACCTCCTACCACCCCCAGACTAATGGTCTGGTTGAGAGGTTAAACTCTACAATTAAGTCCATGCTACAGGCATTTGCAGACCAGTATAAGAGTGAGTGGGACAAATATTTGCCCCATCTGTTTGCTTAGAGGGGTTTCCCAGGAATCCACAGGTTTTTCACCCTTTAAGTTGCTGTATGGGCATAGGGTGAGGAGACCTCTAGATTTCATTTGTAATGAGTGGGAAGGTGAGTGGGAATCTCACAAGGAGTCTGTTATGGCATATGTCCTAAACCTCAGTACAAGGTGCAGGGAACTTGTGGGCTTGGCCCAGGAGAACCTGGCAGAAGCCCAACAACAGAAAAAAGTGTGGTATGACAGGAATGCACGAGCTAGAGAGTATGCTGTGGGGCAGCAGGTAATGGTTCTCATTCCTGTCAGACATAACAAGCTGCAAGCAGCTTGGGAGGGAACCTACAAGGTGGAACTGCTAGGCAGGAGGCAGGGGCACAAATTGTACCATGTTAACAGGATGAAACCTTTCCATGATACGGAGGCCCTTGTGCAGAGTATTTGCAGTGGATTGTAGGAGGAGTCTGAGGGAGATCTGGTGACTAATCTCCTCAGTGGAAGGGGTAGCGATGTCCCAGCAGCCATCACCTACCCAGGTTTGAAAAATCTGAGCAGTGTTACAGGAGTTTGGAGACATGTTCACTGGGAAACCAGGGTACACCCACCTGGTGCAGCACCAGGTGGATACAGAACCCCAAAGGTCTATTAGACAGGCCCCTTATAGGGTGCCTGAGGGAATCACACAGACTCTGAGGGAGGAGATGTTGGAACTAGGGGCAATTTAAGAGTCCAACAGTACCTGGGCCTCCCCAAGTGGTGCTGGTGCCAAAGAAGGATGGCAGCACCAGATTCTGTGTGGACTACAGGAAATTAAATAGACACACAGTCTGATGCTTACCCAATGCCTAGGACAGATGAGGCCCTAGAGCAGCTGGGCGGGGCTAAGTATCTTACAACCATTGCTCTTACCAAGAGTTACTAGCAGGTGACCTTGACTCTCAGTACGAGAGAGAAGTCAGCCTTTGAGACTCCTTTTGGCTTGTATGAGTTCACAAAGATGCCCTTTGGGATGAAAAATGCCCCCAATGACTTTCCAGACGCTGGTAGATCATATCCTATCAGGAGCAGGAGGGTTTGCCCTTTGCTTATCTAGATGATATTGCCATTTACAGCCATTCCTGGCAAGAGGACCTTCCACATGTCAGGGAGGTGCTGGGCACACTACAAAGGGCAGGGTTGACCATTAAGCCCAGCAAATGTCAGGTGGGTATGGCAGAGGTCTCCTACCTGGGGAATACAGTGGGGAGTGGTAAGATCAGGCCAGAATCTACCTAAGTGGAAGCCATTCAGGCATGGCCTGCACCTGTTACCAAAAAGCAGGTGAGGGCATTCTTAGGGACAGCAGGGTACTAAAGAAAGATTGTCCCCAGTTACAGTACCATAACTGCTACCCTCACAGACCGGACAAGTAAAAACAGGCCAGATAAGGTAGTGTGGGCCACAGCATGCGAACAGACATTCCAGAAGCTTAAGGAAGCTTTGGAAGGACCCCCCTATGTTAGCCAGTCCAGATTACAGTAAATAAACTGTTGTGCAGGTGGAAGCTTCAAACCATGGGGTGGGGGCTGTACATAGCCATATTTCTTCAGAGGGAGAAGAGCACCAATCCAGGGAGGAATGCTATCCAACTGGAGAAAAGGAATGTCTTGCCATAGTGTGGACACTGCAGAAACTTCAGCCTTAACTGTATGGAAGAAAATTCACTGTAGTTACAGACCACAATCCCTTAACATGGTTACACAGAGCCAGCCAGCAAAATGCCAAGTTGATAAGATGGAGCCTAGGGTTTCAAGCATATGAGATGTCAGTGCAGCACCTCAGTGGGAGCAGCAATGTCAATGCAGATAGGCTCTCAAGATAGGGCATGGGGTAAGGTATACTCAAGATAGACAGAACCCTCTCAAGCAACGTTTCTCAAGGGTCACGTGAAAAACTAGCTCGAGTTCTCCAGGGTGGAAGATATGTGAAGACAGGTGAAGACTGCCAGTCTAGCCAGATAGAATTTTGTAGATATTCTGTCATTTACAAATATTAATATAAGCCACAGGCTTGTTCACTTTAATGTGAAAAGACTGTATTGGATACTGAACTGCAAAAATGTAACAGTGCACTCTGCTGTAAGAAAGCTGATAAGCTAAGCATTTTATGACCATCTTTGATCTCAGAACCCAGAGGCGAGACGTTTGGATGAAGGAATTCTTGCTTTTGTTTTGATAATGGAGTTAATTGCTAGAATTTGCATGCATAATGTATTTTATTGCTCTGGCTTCCTGACCAGCTGCAAGATCAAAAGGGCTATTAACCTCAGAGTTGGTTAACCTGGGAAAACCAGAAAATTAAGAATTATATAATGTGTAGCAGCACTGTGTTATCAATTTAAGGAGAGAGAATCAGAGGGCATTTGGCATTTTGTCTTGAGAACATCCAACTCACCAACACTGCCTATGTTCTATATGTAAGTTTATTTTAGAACTGTGTTTTCTCTTTGATATAGCTAGGAAATATGAAGATTTGACTAGTTTTTTTCTGTATTGATGTCAGAAAAATTTTAATGTATTATTTTAAGCATTTCTCTGTGATCTCTGAACCCTTGAATAGCACTGTGTAGTAAGAAGTATGGTGTTGTGTTTTTATTATTAAATATTTTTAAACCTTTCAACTGTGGCTGTTTTGTGTAGAGATAATTTAAGCTCTGGAGTACATTGCATGTATATAGTGATACTGTCTAAGTCACTCCCAATAAGCTTTACTGTTCAGTCACACTTATCATTTGGATAATATTGCACAGTAATTGGACACCCTTTGTTAAGGGCCTATTAGTAGCGGATAAATATTATTGGGTGGAGGTAGCTGGTAACTTTTAGACTGGGCAAAAAGGGGGCACAGCTGGAGAATCTGTGCCAGCCTTCCCCAAGAGTGTGCGTGGTTGTATACAACTCTTATCTCAAAGTGTGCACGTGTCAGCTACTTGGGCAGGGACACAAAGCACTGGTTGGACAAAGAGGGTGCAGGAGGTTTTAGCTTGCCCACTAGGCTGAGATCTGGACCCTATAGCTCTGCCAGTGGGAAGTCTTACTGGGGATCTGGAGAGAATGGGAGAAACCAGCCCCAGACTGACTGTGGTATTTGTGTGCTCTTAAGGGAAATTGTACTTCGCTGTGTGTGTATTTGTTATCCTTGCCTATGTGGAAGCCCCTCACTGGTGTTAGTGGTGGGGATTGAGGCACCTTGATTGCTGGGCCAGTGCATGGGTGTCACAATCAGCACCAGCTGCCCCTGTCCATGAGGAACACAGGTGCCACCCCAGGGGTGTATGTATGCTCTTACATACAGTTGTCCAGTTTGCGCTTAAATAGGGTCATTGAGGAGCTCTACTTAACGTGAATTGGAAGTTTACTCCAGAGTAGTGGCAGTCTTTGGGAGACTCTCTTCACATGTTTTAAGTCACAGGCTAGGCTGAGACTGAGTGAGCGACACTTGTCCCATTTGTGCAGAATTTCAATTAGGGCAGAGTCAGACTGCTCTACAGGCCAGACACAGGTCACCTCTCAGCAGCTTGCAGGACACAGAGTGCAGTGATAGGGCTTCCAGTCTTTCCATGTAGGTCTTTTGGAGTCCCCGAATTCTCTTAGTCAGGAACCTCTGTGGTCTCTCCAACTGCTGCAGGTGTCTGGTGAGTTACATTCAAAAGGGAGCATTGCACTATTAGTGGTCTGATTAGGGTGGAGTGCAGAGGAGTTGCAACATCCTTGGTCTTGGATGCGATGCCCTTACTTACGAGATGTGCAACGTTAAAAGGCTTTCCTTACCACTGTGGGCATATGGTGACTGAAGTTTAGATTGCTATCAACTTGTGTTCCCAAGTCATGCACCACTGGGTTTGAGCTTAAGGGGGTGCTGCCTATATTATTTGCAGAGGCTACCTCTTTACCAAAAGGGACAATGATGCACTTTTTTTGCATTTAATTTTAGACTAGCTTTGGCACCAATCATTTTTCTGTGGTAACCCCTCCTGTAATATGCTAATATGTTTGGGGGACTTGACTGCTCCCAGCTTGCAGTCATCTGCAAACTTGGTAAGCCACAGGCAGTCTTTCACCTGGACTTCTGGAAATAGATTCTAAACAGGTCCCAGCAAAGAACCTTGTGGTAACCCACTGGAAACTGTTCTCCTGGAAGAGCTGGAACCCCCAACTTTGACAGCATGAGTTCTGTCGATGAGCCAGTTGGCTACCCATCTAACATATGGGTTAATTTCCCAGCTGGGAGAGTTTCTCAATAATACCAGAGTGGGGGATTGTGTCGAAAGCCTTGGCCAAGTCAAGATAGACGGCATGTACTACCTTGCCTTCGTTCAGGGCTTTGGTGACATTCTTGAAGTCCATCAGACTTAGTAAGCATGATCTACTCTTAATGAAACCACACTGGGTCAAATCCGAGAGTTTGAAGGCTGCCTATGTCAATATTGATATTGACTGCTTTCCATGGCCTTGCAGATAAGGCTAGTTAGGCTTAAGGGTCTATAGTTCACAAGGTCGGTCGATACACACCCGTTGTGCAAGGGGATTATGGTTACTGTTCTCCACTCTGCTGGAACAAAGCCAGGGCTCAAGCTATGGTTAAAGAGTACTAAGTGGATTAGGTCATGTTTTAGGTTGCTTAGTAAGCAGCCTGGGATGTTACCTGGTCCAATAGAGGCAGTGTTTTTGGCCTTGGGAAGCACGGATATGACCTGATCACTGGAGGTACTGGGGAGAGGACAGGTGTCAGTTATGCTTTGGGGTATGGCTGGAGGGACAGGGCCATGAAGTTTGTGCCATATCTGTCAGCTAGCAGGTTGGCAATTTCCTCTGGGTCAGTGGGAGTGGTACTGTCCACTAGGAGTTTGGCACACAGCTGGGTATTCTTTTTTAGAGTCTGGATATAGCAAAGGAATGCCTTATGATTGTCTTTAGCTATGGAAGCTAATTTAGCCTCAAAACTAGCTTTAGAGGTCTTCACCAGATATCCGATTTGCTTGTTCATGCTTTGGAGGGTATTTTTTTCTCTGCCAAGTCCCCTCTAGTTCTGAGATATCAGTTCCTTTTGTTATATAACCTGTTTTTACTCCAGGTCAACCAGGGTGGCATGTTCTTATGGGAGGACTTTGTTTTGATCCTGTCAGGTACAGCAGAGTCAGTACAGTTGTTTAAGTGGTTCTACATGGTGTTTGCGTACTTCTCTGCATAGGAGTAATTGCTGGCTGTGTTAGCAGGAGGCCTGAAACTTTTCAATCACTTAGTAGGCTATAGTAAGCTTTGGAGAAGTCTCTCATTTTTACTGCTCCTGAGCAGGTGTTCGAACTGACTGTGAATCTGAATGAGACAGATTTATGGCCTGACCTTACTAGGGAGGGCAGAACACAATGGGTAGTGCAGTGACCCCCCCCCCCCCAATGTTGGCGATTACTAAATCCAGAACATTTCAGCCCTTTGTGGGGGTGCAGACTAAAAGTAGCTGCCTCCAGAATATCCTTAGTTGCCACCCCATAATCACATTTTAGAGGAAGAGAGGACCTACCATGCCACCATGCTTCAACACAGCCAAGCGTTGAAGATGAAGAGATTGGATTACTGAGCAGACACCCTCCTTCTGAGATACAGATGAGGAATCAGAGGTAAAGGCCACTGTTCCAGGGCATTTGTATTTAAGTCCAGGAACCTCAGGGCGATCGAGTTTGTGCTCGTGTATGTCGCCCACTTGATACAGTGATGACTGAAATCTCCCATGACCAAGATGTTTAGCTGTACAGTGAACAACTCGAGCAAGTCCAGGTAGGCAGTGGGCTTCTCATGGTTCATGGTGGGGGACCTGTAGCTAGCAATGATGTGGTAGGGTATTTTACCTATAGTTATTTGAACCTGGAGTAGCTCAAGAGAGTTGTACTGTTTAACCAGATTCGAGGTATATTTGGATTTAATAAGGGACAGACCACCTTTGATTCTTTCAGGCTCGTTTTGAGGTTTGAATATGTGGAATGCGTTGTAACCTTGCATGGCCGAGGTTCTCTCTGCAGCCTTGAAATCCAGTCTCGTAGACTGCACAGACATCAGTATCTTCCAAGGTGAGGAGAGTTTCCAGGGAGTGCAGTTTCCTGTTTTGCAGAAGAGAGCTGTATTCTGCCGACAGGTTCTGGTAATACTGTAATGTAGGATTAAGTCAGAGTGAGAACCATTTGCACTTCCAGTTTGTACAAGATGTAAAAGTTTAACTCATTCATTCCAATGGAGCTCAGGAAATTTGTGCTGTAACTTCCAATGGACGGAGCCTAAACCTTTTGACAGAATCAAATGATGTCCTCACATTTCAAACAAATGTTCATATCTCTGGAACCATAGGGGTTATGAAAGAAGTATAAATGGCAAACTTCAATACAAACTATTTTTATAGTGGTAGTATTTTTTAGGTTCTAGGTCTTAAACTAAATTTTACAAGTCACAATAATCATTACATTTGTAATAGTTTGTAAACAACTTACAATATCTCAGCCACCATTCAAGTTACACACATACTGTCAGATTTTATTCATCTAGCTGAGAGCTTTCATATGAGGCTAAGGAATTCTGTCATATTTGGTTGTTGAGATATTTAGAAAAATGTGAAAATTCTATCTCTATAAATTAATATCATAAAAACAATAGTTGATATTGATTTATCTGTACTAGAATGAGGTAAAATATTAATGTAGTTGAGTTTGCCATTGTGTAAGCTTTAAGATGAAATATTTTAAAACCTTGCACATAGCTTGGTTTTGGAATTATCAGTGCAAATATGAACAAGCAATATTTGACGCCAAGAGGCGTCAGTAGGAGTTAAAGGCAGATGCACCTGGAGGCGTCACTCGGATGTAATGAGTTAAGACCAGCACAGGTCACCATCCAAAAGCCTAGAAAAGGCAGTCTAATTTAAGAGGTTTTAGTTAATCTGTGCAACTTATGGGGCTCACACCAGAGATTTTCTCTGTCAGGAATAATTAGGTCTTTTCAAGTTGGGTAGCATGTTTGGTACACAAAGGGAATATGTTTTATTCTTCTCTAATCAGGTCTACAATAAAACAGCAAAATTACTTCCTTGGATCTGGAAGATATACTTTTAGTAATCAAGCTGGGCAAGGTAAAAGGACTTTCTAATTGCTAATGCATGGTGGTCAAATGACAGATCATCTACGAATGTGCCAAGGTTTTGAACAATTGTATCAATGTTGACAGCATTACCTACCCATTTATGAAGTGTAGGGGTGCTATGCTTTCCCAAAAAAAAAAAAAAAGTAATGTACAACCTTTTTTCCCCACTTAGCTTATGTCCATGGTCATATGTGATTGAGACCACCTTGCAAGATATCGGTATCAGCAGGAGAGTTGAGAGTCCAGAGTTTGCAATCAGCAACCTTTGCCATCTACAGACCCTGGGGTCAGCCAAGCTACCAGGGAAGTATATACTAAAAAAGAAGGGAACCAATACACAGCCCTGTGGGACAGCAAAGGTGACAAACCTCTTAAAAGAAAGTGTTCTACAAACCTCAGTGTGTGGGTTCTGTGAACCAGTTAGCCACTACTCTGCTGCTATCCAGTGCTTCAGTCACTCTCACTCAAAACAATCCATCAGATCCAGTAGACAGGACTTATCCCTTACACAAAGCCAGACTGACTAGGACTGACAGACTAAGTTGTCAATATCATTCAGGAGTTCCATTATAATATTTTCGATTACTTCACAAATACAAAGGTAGGGCCTCCTTAGACTAGGTATACCACTATGGCTATTCTACAAACTTTAGACACATCCACAGTGGACAAACAGAGTGAAAATGTTTAAAAGGGAATTGGTGAGGCTACATTTAGTGCTCACAAAGTGATGGACTGACAAAGCTAATGCATTTGGTTTTGAGAGACAGCACTTAAGACCATTTACAGATAATGACTAGGAGAGGTGGGACCTTAGGAGCAAGGGGAGAAAAGCTAGGGACAGAATTTTAGCTCATCTGTCAGTATTTTGGTGATACTCTCTTGATTTAGAAAAGGTCGTGCCATTTTCGGAGTTGCAAGCTCTCATGGCTGTGGAACCTTATATTATTTTTCATCAAGATAGGGTGTCTTTAAGGACTAATACTACTTTCATGCCTAAGGTGGTTTCCAAAGTGGCTTTAAATCAAACTATTCACTTGCCTACTTTTTTCCCCAGTCCTCAAAATAAGGGGGAAAGGATCTTGCATTCCTTGGATGTACACAGACAACTACGTTTTTACCTGGACAGAACCAAGGACATCAGAAAATCAGAGCAATTGTTTGTTTCTTATGCTTCAAGTTCCCAAGGTAAAGCCATTTCAAAACAGACCATTTCTAAATGGATTGCTCATGGAATCAGATTTTGTTATTCACACCATGGAAAGCAAATCCCAGGGAGTATAAGGACTCACTCTACCAGAGCTGCTGCCACTTCAGCTGCCTTCCTCAGGGGAGTTCCTACCAAGGACATTTTGGAAGCTGCAACTTGGAGTTCAGTGCATACTTTTTCCAAGCACTACAATCTACCTCTCTACTCTAAGTCTAGGGCAGGCTTTGCTTCTGCTGTCTTGCAGGGCCTTTTAGCTGCCCCTTCTTCTTTGACCACCTCCCTTTTATTCTGCTTTGGGATTCAACTCTACAGTCATGACTGCAACAGTGAAACACGATGAACATAGTACAGTTGTGTACACTTACCATAAATGTAGATGTTCGAGTGTCTTCACTGTTGCAGTCTGGGTTTCCCTCCCTCCTGTCCCCTCTCATTTTTTCTTTTGTGTAGTTCCCTTCTTCACCCTTCTTTTGAGGTGTATTTGCAAAGGGTATGGGATCTTACTCATTTTGGAGCAACTGACATCTGGGGCAAGAAAAACTGGAGAACATGGCGTCGGCTGTCAGCTTTGTACTCCTGGCGCTCTGACATCAGGGAGCATGACTGAACAGCCGACGCCGGACCCAGACTTTGGGATTCTGGCCGACCGAGGAATGCCTGCCGGCAGGGGAGAACCCTACAGTCATGACTGCAACAGTGAAACACGATGAACATCACTGGTAAATCTATGATCTGGTTAAGGTTAGCTTCAATACAAACTTTGGGTAAAAATGAAGGATTTGTTCGCAGGGACACTGTCAGCATGGAAAATCAAATAAGGAGGCTTTATGGACAAGGCCTGTAGCTCTGACACGCTACGGGCAGAAGTGATGGCTACTAAAAAGATAGTCTTCAATGACAAATATTTCAAATCACGAGGAAGCTGGTTCGAAAGGTGGGAGAATAACGCATGAATGCATGAAATTTAGATTCCATGGGGTATAAGGGGATTTCACAGGTGGTCTGAGATGAAAGGTCACCTTTGAGAAAGGCTTTGGATAGCTTGTGTGACATTATGTTTAATCCTTCAAAGCCAAGGTGGAAATTACAGATGGCGGCAAATTGTACCCAAACTGTTGCTGCTGCAGCTCCTTTACTGAAAAGCATAGTCAAAAACTCTAATATGGAGGAAATAAGGGCTTGGTAGGGATCAATGTTATTTTGAGAAGCCCATATAGAAAATATTCTCCATTTGCTAAGGTATAGCTTCCCAGTAGAGGACTTATGAGAAGACATCAATATATGCTGCGTTTCATTTGAGGGGTTATGGAAGCTGGCTATGTTTTGAATTGGAGTAGCTAAGCTGTCAATTTCAGGGACTGAAGAGAGGGATGAAGAGCCCCTGACGAATGCATCAGAAGGTCTGGAACTGGGTCCAGAATCCAAGGCTCTTCCAACAGATGAAGTCGAATGAAGGGGAACCAAATCTGACAAGGCCAATGAGAGGCTATTAGAATGATGGTCTTTCCCAGGGCTTTTGCTTTCTGCAACACTTTGGGTATCAAGGGAATTGGTGGGAATGCATAGAGGAGACCCGGAGGCCAACCGTGTACGAGTGCGTCCCTTGGGGTTTCTCCCAGAGGGGGAATCAGGGCAAAGTAACATCTGCATTTTGTGTTCATGTGGTTGGCAAAAAGGTCACAGCAAGGCTGGCCCCACCTGCAGAATATTCTCTCCGCTCTCTCTTTTTTGAGGGACCATTTGTGAGGCAACAAAATTTCCCTGCTATCACGGTGAATTTACCCAGGATGTGTGTTGCTATCGGAAAGTGCTGGGTGGATGTAGCCCACTGCCATACTCTTAGGGCCACGTGACAAAGGGCTAGGACCTGGTTCCTCCTTGCTTAAGTACCAGTCCACTGACATGTCTGTCTGAATCGCAATTGTCCCCAGAGGAAGAGAGTCCTAGAAGTAGTGCAACACCAAAAGTACTGCTCTCATCTCCAGGACATTGATATTCAGATGTGTCTCCTGCTCGGTCAATGTGCCTTGGGATTTTCTTCCCTGAAAATGCCCCCCACCCTATCAGGGAAGCATCCGTGGACACTGTGGCCGCTGGTGAGGGTAGGATAAAAGGACGACCTATCGTTACATGGAGAGGTCAACCACCAGTGAAGATCCTTTTTGCATGTGTTTGTGAGAATTATGAGATGAGACATTGGGAGCTCTTGGTAAGATCACTGAGTGAGTAACAGCCATTGCAGAATCCACATGTGCATACGACCCACTGGTAATATTGCAGCTGCCATCATGCCTAAACTTTAGCACTTCTGATGCTGGAGCCTTGTCTTTGGATATGATGTTGTGGATCTGCTGACAAAGTAGTAAAACTCTTTCTGCTGGAAGTTTCAAAGTGGTGGTGGTAGTGTCCAATTCTGCTCAGATAAAAACAATATGTTGCGATGGCGACAAGGCAGATTTTTCTGAATTTATTGTAATGCCCAGATGATTGCAGAGAGTAAGAGTGGTGTCCCTGGCTTGTATTAGCTGATGCCTGGATGGCGGTGGTGAGGAGCCAATCGTCTAAGTACGGAAACACCCGGAATCCTAAACGCCTCAGGTGAGCTGTGACCATTGCCATACATTTGAACACACTGGACGCTATAGTGAGACCAAAGGGCAGGGCTCAAAACTGGTAATGATTGGCTCCCAGCCGGAAGCAAAGATTATCCCTGGATGGTCTAGCCATTTTTATATAGTAGTACGAATCCTGTAGATCTATCGAGCACATCCAATTGTCTTTCCCTAAAAAAAGGGAAGTATCGACTGAAGCATGACCATCCGGAACTTCTCGTTCTTGACAGATCTGTTTAGTCTGCTGAGGTCCAAAATAGGTCTCCAGTCCCCCGTCTTTTTTTGGAACTAAAGAATCTTGAGTAAGTTCCGGATCTTGTATGGTCTGCTGGGACTGGTTGGATGACTCTCAACAACATTTGGACCTCTACGGTTGCTTGCTCCCTGCAACTTTGTGAAACATCCCGGATTTTTGTTGTCAATGGAGGGGGAGTGGTGAAAGGAATGAAATATCCTCTGGAAACTATACTTTGTACCCAATTGTCGTTTATTTTGAGCCAGGCATCTGGATACAAAGATAAGCGGCCCCCGACTGCCTCTAGAGCAGGACAGTCGGGCCTCCTTTCAGGAGCGCTGGTAGGGCTTCCCAAAGAACTGGTCTCTGTCACCCTGGTTTTGCAGACCCCCCTCTGCTGTGAGGGCAGTGTCTTCCATTATTGCCACCTCCTCTGCCCCTAGAGGGGGGTTCACCATGTGTGTCCAGAAAGGCTCCTTGGTCTTTTTGGAACCACATCTTTCCTCCCTTTTGACCCTTGGGGTAGGGGTGGAAAAACGGACTCCGACGGCAGACAGTCTTTCCTTCCTGCTCACACCTGGTCAAATTTTCCTCATCTTTGGGCCCGAAAAGGGACGAGCCACCAAAAGGGGTGTTGACAAAGTATGACTTAAATGGCTCCGCGAAGGAACACAAGCGCATTCAGGAATGTCTCCTGGGAAAAATTCCTGTATCCGCTGCCCTACTCGCTCAGTCAGCTGCATATGAAATGAGACGCATGGACGAGCTCACTATGGAACTGAGGGTAGCAAGTTGAGAGGCAACTTTGTCTGAAGCTGCTGGAGCTATTGCACCCTGAACAGCATCTCCAAGCACTTTAAGGAGGTCTCTTTGTAGTCTCCTAAAATGACAGAGTTCAGTGAACGCATGGCAAAAGTCGCTGAACTGTATGTGCACTTCCAGAATCTATCCATAATCCTAGAGTCTGTTAGGAGGATATACAGAGGAAGAAGTTTCTGACATCTCTTTTTTGGTGGCTGCCGCCACCACCATGGCATTAACTGGCACTCCCTTGGTGAGGAAAGACTTTTCCTGGGGGGCAGAAATAAATTTATTGGGCCTCCTAGGGCCAAGCTCCATGGCGACTCCCACGCCCTCCATGAGACCAGCTCCATGAGCTCATCGAAGGGTGGAGATGCCCAAGGAGGTGGAGGGTTGAGACCCGAAAGCCTTCAGGAGAAGCAACTTATCTTCAGTAGAGTTGGAGGACTTCCAGCCACCCCTCTGCCTAAGGATTTCTAATATCTCAGCAAATGAGAAACCTTCAAAGGGGGACAGTGGGGACCCTTCTGATTCATCTAAGTCTGTGTCGGACGTGAGAGACTCCTGTGGGGAGTCTAGGTGCTTCCTCTTGCAAATTCTCTTCCTGGGAACCTCATCTGTGGGAAAGTACAGTTTTGTACCTACCATAAATGTAGATGTTCGAAGATCCACATTGCTGCAGTCCTTACACTTGGGTAGTCCGCTGTCCTCGGTCGGCCTGAATATCAAAGTATAAGGCTGACGTCGGTCAAGGCGCATTAGACTGACATCAGTACATCAGGGTACAAATGCACATGACCGACGTCATATCCTCAGTCTTTTCTTGCCCCAGATGTCAGAAGACCCCAAAAGAAAGGTCAAAACCAAAAGACAGCAAACAACCAACCACCCTTGCACTAATAATATGTACAATAATATACAATAAATACAATATTTACAACCCAACCCACACAACCGCCTCTAACTACAGAGGGGAAGGAGGGAGGGTAAATTGGACTGCAGCAATGTGGATCTTCGAACATCTACATTTATGGTAGGTACAAAACTGTACTATGTTCTTCATCTCACATTGCTGCAGTCCTTACACTTGGGTAGAATCCCAAAGCAGAGGTAAGGGAGGATGGCAAAACTATAAAGCAGCAGGAGCTGCCAAAATGCCCTGTAAAATAGCAGTGGCAAAACCAGCCCTAGATTTAGAGTAAAGTGGAAGGTGATAATGCTTAGAGAAAGTATGCACTGAACTCCAAGTAGCTGCCTCCAAAATATCCTTAGTTGCCACCCCCCTTAAAAAAGCTGTCGAAGTGGCAGTAACCCTAGTGGAATGAGGCCTAATCCCAGCTGGAATCTCCTTACCATGATGGGAATAACAGAAAGCAATGCAAAACCCAATCCACTTAGAAATAGTTTGTTTTGACACAGGCTTGCCCTGAGAACTCAAAGCAAAAGAAACAAACAACTGCTGAGACTGCCTGAACCCTTTAGTTCTACTCAAATAATATCGCAACTGCCTGTGTACATCTAAAGTGTGCAAAATCTTTTCCCCTTTATTTTGAGGATTTGCATAAAAAGTAGGCAAATGAATAGTTTGGTTTAAAGCCACACTAGAAACCACTTTAGGCATAAAGGAAGGATTAGTACGCAAAGATACCCTATCCTTATGGAAAATCAAGAAAGGCTCAACTGACATAAGGGCCTGTAATTCAGAAACCCTTCTTGCAGAGGTAATGGCCAACAAAAAAGCAGTCTTCCATGATAAATATTTCAACTCGGCAGTAGCTGCAGGCTCAAAAGGTTGTAGAGTAAGTTTCTCCAACACAAAATTGAGATCCCAAGCAGGAGTAGGAGCTCTCATGGGGTCTTATATTCTTTGCCCCTCTAAGAAATTGCTTGAACAAAGGATGAGAAAACAATGGTGGGTCACAGTCATAGTGAGCCGAAATTGCTGCAGCATGAACCTTAATAGAAGAGAAGGACAAACCTTTGTCCAGTAACTCAGTAAGATATTGAAGAGCCACACTTAAATTAGGCTCAGAAACATCAAATTCCTTTGCCGTACTCCAAAATAAAAATCTCTTCCATTTATCTGCGTACACTTTCCTTGTACTAGGCCTTCTGGCTTCCAAAATAACATTCAAAACTTGCTGTGGAAGTCGAGACCCTCCAGGGTTCAAAACAGAATATGCCAGGCTGTTAGGTGAAGAGAGTGAAGTTTGACATTGAGTAAATGACTGTTCTCCTGAGACAGCAGGTGTGGAATCGAAGGCAAAGGCCATGGAGGCTCCCGTACCAGACTTCTCAGTAAAGGGTACCAGTGCTGTCGAGGCCAATCTGGAGCTATTAAAATCATCCTTGGCTTGTCCTGTCTGACCTTTAGGAGTACCTTTGGGAGGAGAGGCAGAGGTGGAAAGGCATACACATGAAGATTGCTCCAATTGAAAGAAAGAGCATCCACTTTCCAGGCTGTGGGATGAAACCTTTTGTGCAAAACGTTGGCAGCTGGTAGTTTAGTGGAGAAGCGAACAGATCTATGTCTGGAGTTCCCCATGACACTGTCAATTTCTGAAATACATGAGGATCAATTTCCACTCGTGGGATCCATAATTGTCTGCTCAAAGCATCTGCTAAGGAGTTCTGTGCTCCCGGCAGAAACCTTGCCTGAAGATGTAGCTGTAAACTGAGAGCAGTCTCCCACAAAATCATTGCTTGCCTGCATAGAGGATAAGAATGTGTTCCCCCTTGCTTGTTGATGTACCACATGACAGTTGTGCTGTCTGTTAGAATCAACACCTGCCCTGGAAGAAGTAAATCCTTGAAAGCTATTAATGCAAATTGGACTGCTAACATCTCCTTCAAGTTGATATGTAGATGTTGTAGTCTGGCAGGCCACGTGTCTTGTATCCACTTTCCATTTAGATGAGCTCCCCAAGCTTTGTCTGAGGCATCTGTCGTTAGAATCTGACTCGCCTCTGGCGGGTCACAGAGAGTCCCTTGTTTAGGTGACATTCCTGAGCCCACCACAAAAATTCCTTTTGAATGCAAGGTATTATCTGAATGACAGTGTCCATATCCTGGCAGTGCTGTGTCCATACATTTTTGAGATACCATTGTAGCTTCCTCATATGCAGTTTGGCATTGGGAAGCACCAGAATACAAGATGCCATGAACCCCAAGGCTTGAAGGACTGTCCTTGCAGTCAGCCTGGACTGATGAGACAAATGATGGAAGTAAAGGGAAAGATTCTTTTGTTTGTCCGGGGTCAAAAAGGCCATCTGGGATGCTGTATTCAGTCTTACACCCAGAAAGCACATGTCCTGAGAGGGTACTAGACTGGACTTTATTTCGTTCACAGAATACCCCAGGCATCTTAGCACTGCTATCACATATTGCAGATGATGAAGAAGTTCGTCCCTTTCTTGAGCCAGAATCAGGCAATCGTCCAAATAAGGATAAATCTGTATTCCTTTTAGCCTGAAGAAAGCTATCACTGGAGCCAGAACTTTCGTAAACACTCTGGGCGCAGTAGATAAGCCAAAGGGCAATGCAGAGAACTGATAATGAGAAGTTCCAGCCTGCAAACGCAGATACTTCCTGCAACTTAGTCTGATAGGAACATGAAGGTAAGCCTCCTTGAGATCCAGAGTTACCATCCAGTGATCTTTGCCCAGCAGAGGTAAAAGCTGTTGTAACGTCAACATTTTGAACTTGGGAATGTCCAGATAAGTGTTGAGGATAGATAAATCCAAAATTGGTCTCCACGTGTTCCCCTTCTTTGGTACTAGGAACAGGCGAGAATAAAATCCTAGGCCCACTTCTGGCAGAGGGACCGGCTGTATGGCCCCTATTTGAAGTAGCAGAGAAATTTGTTTGTGCGCCTCTATTCTTTGTTGAGGAGGAACGTCTGGCATGCCTTTGAAAGGAGGCAAGGTATGGAAATAAAACCTGTAACCTTTGTGTATGATATCCAATACCCATCTGTCTTGGGTAATTAAACTCCAATTTTCCTTGAAAAGTGCCAACCTTCCTCCCAAAGGTGCTGCCAGACGAGAAGGCTCTGGCAGCTGAAAAGGTAGGTCATTGGGCCTGTTTACGAAAGGACTGACCCCTGCCCTCACCCGAAGATTGTGCAGGTGAACTCCCTGTCCTAGGCCTGAAAGAGCCCTGAGCTCTGCCCCTACCACATCTAGATCTACCCCTAGACTGGGAATCAAAAGAAGGATATGTCCACCCCTTGGTAGGCCAATTCCTACTAAACTTCGGAGGCTGAACCTGCAAAAAATCTTTAACAGTCTGCATAGACTTAGCCTTGTCTTCCATTTTCTTTAAGACTGCCTCCACAGGTGAACCAAACAACACATCAGACTGTAAAGGAGCATCTAAAATCCTTGTCTTAACATGGTCAGATAAATTCTGATCCCTAAGCCAGGCGTGCCTGCGAAGAACTTACCCAGTGGCAGCCACCCTAGACGAGGCCTGTACAGCATCAAAACCACATTGCAAAGAATGCTTACCCACCTGTTCAGAAACATGTACCAAATCCTGTAATTCCTTACACTCAATACCTTCCGCCAGAGCATCTACCTTAGACTTCAATTGAGAAAGTAGATAGTTTTGGTATTTCAACATGTGAAACTGGCAATTCAAAGCCCTCATAGCTAAGGTGGAAGAAGTATAGACTTTCTTTCCCCATCTATCCAAAGCCCTGGCCTCTTTATCTGGAGGAACCGGATTTTTGACAACAGAAGCCTTGACACCCTTAGGCCCTTGACTAACAGTTTCTGGGTCCGCCCTAGGACTCTTAAAAGATATTTATGAGCTTCAGGCACCCTGTAATACCTATCTGGTTTAACAGGAGCAGGAGGCAAAGAATCAGGATTAAGAGCAGCCTCTGCAAACACATCTTCCACAACATCCAGAACAGGAGGTATAGCCAAAGGCCTATGCTGGGGTAAAAGCAAAAATTCCCTAAGCCTTTTCCTGGAATCAGAGAAGTCCTGACCTTCCCACTTAAAATGTTCCCTCATGGAATGAAGAGTCTCTGAAAAAGAAAAATCCTCTGGAGGAGAAGCAGAAGGAGTAGAATCATCCACATCAGAATCAGAATAAGGAGAATACTCCTGCAAGTCTTCAGCCGAAGACTGCTCAAAACTCCCCAACTCTGGTTCCACCCTAGGCCTCTTATCAGGAGGGGGCAAAGAACCTCTAATTAAAGTAATTAAATCTTCTGCCATTTTAAGCATGTGCTTCTTGGGCACAGATCCTGATGAACTAGGAGTGACACCAACAGAAGCTAAACCTGGCCTGCCTCTGGGAGAAGCCTTGGAAACAGAAGGAGAGGGCCTAACCACCCTAGGAAGGGAGGGGAGTACAGTAACCTGAGAAGCCCCTTCAGCCTGACCTGCCTCCTGAGAGGCCACATCCTGCAATAACAAAGTCTCCCCTGGGACTCCAGAGAAACCTCCGGCGGAACCCCGGTTCCACCGACACCTCAAGAACCGGCGTCCGTGCGGACGACTCTTCTTGTCTGGGCTTAGCTGCTTTGTCTTCACGCTTCTTAGAAGCGGGTCGGAGCATCAGGCGGCATGTTATAATTGCACCGCTTCCGAAGACTAACCTGGCACAATCTAACCTTCGCAATAGTGCGCTTATTAAACCTAGCACAAAGCGACACCCAACAACATCGTGCTCAGGCCCCAAACAAGGAATACACAAAGAATGATAATCTCTATGCGGTATCTGTTTCCCACAAGAAATACAGTTATTCACTTTTTCTGACATCCGGTAAACCACTGAGGCAAGAAAAACTAAAATATTCTAGCGGGTACTTAGCCAACTTTGACTCGGTCTGAAACTCCGAATTCGAAAAATTTCAGAACGCCGACCGGCACTTGCAATGCTGCTTCTGCATCGGACCATGCGGCAAAAAAGACTGAGGATATGACGTCGGTCATGCGCATTTGTACCCTGACGTCCTGATGTCAGTCTAATGCGCCTTGACCGACGTCAGCCTTATACTTTGATATTCGGGCCGACCGAGGACAGCGGACTACCCAAGTGTAAGGACTGCAGCAATGTGAGATGAAGAACATCTTTTAGTGAGGTTTTGGAAGAGCAGGGGCCACGAAGTGGGGCTTCCTGAGGCTCAGGGTCTCTACGCTTCGACAGGATCAGAGCGTCAGAAGTGGACACGGGCGCTCTTGGGGAGGAAGTAGTTGGACCTGAAATTGTAGAGATCTTGGGAGACATCACTCTCCTCATGGCTTCAAAGGGACCTCTGCTCCGATGAGAAGGGATCGCTGGATCCGAATAAACCATCGGTCACCTCGGCACTGGGACAGTGGACTCAAAACCAGAGGCAGGAACCAAGCTCATCCGAGCCAAGGCCCCGAGAGGTAAAGTCAGAGCCAACAAGTCAGTCCGGCTATCCTCCCCAAACCTGACCAGAAAGTGTCTGCTCCTAGACTCCTCGATAGGCGCCACGGAAGTCCAAGTAAACGGAACAGATGGCACTGGAACAGCTGTCTGCTCCAAAGGCTCAACAATCATCAGGTCCGACTCCTCCGGCTCCGAATGACCGGTACGACTCGGAGGAGAAAAGGAAGTTGATGGCATTACAGTCTATGGTTCTGAAACCACTTGAGTTGGAGCAGATACATTTTTCTCAAACGCCGGTGCTTGTAGCAACCTCTGCACCACAGGATCCACATCCAAATTGGATAGGCTGATCGAGGACTGAGATGAATGGACGGAGGCACTGACTGAAGAATCACAGTCTTTAGTACTTCGGACACCGGTTCCAGGACTGGGGACCGGCTCTGAAAAGACAAGAAGCTCGGTTCCGAGGGCTGTGGAGTCGATGGTTTCTTAGATTTTTTTTTTTTTTTTTTTTTTTTTTACTTCCGAAGCCGCCTTAGAAGACTGTGAAGACTTGCTAGATTTATCCTGGTCACTCAAAGCTTCCTGAAAAGATGGTTTCAGAAGTCCTCTATCTAGGAGCCTTCTTTTTCTCTCCTGAAGAACTCTGGAGGAAAAAGAATGGCAAATGGAGCAGCTTTCCTGTAAGTGCAAGGCTCAAAGACAATACACACAATTAACATGACGGTCACAGACATCATCTGTCCACATTTTGGACACTTTTTAAAGCCCGACTTGGGATGCTTATCTTTCTCCTGGTCAGCCATAATCAAATATACAGTATCCAGAAAAATTTACTGTACTATAAAAACGACTAAACACACCCAAACAATTAGTGAAATAATCCCTAAACAAATGGGCTGAACAATATACTGCGACTAAACTGTCACTATTTAAAAACACACACACTAACTACTTACTCAAACTACTCTCAATAAGCTATATGTAATATTGTAAAGGCACACCAAAGGGAAAGGGAATATTAAATGCCTAACAGAAAAGACCAAGGCCAAGAAATACAGCTACTAATAAGCTATATAACTATTAAAGACCAACTCTAAATATATAGCAAAATATCAATTTAGCTGGAAAATATCAGAAAAAAACTATGCTGGCCAGAGCTGTGCAAGGAACCTCCAATCTATTGCAGCGGCAAACTAGATCTGAGGTAACTTAAGGTGCATCACGGGATAGGGACTTGGCCTTGAGCTGTCTGAAAACCTCGAGCTTTGCAGTAGGGTGACTCGGAGCCGAGGATCAGCTCCGAACCCATCTGTAAGAATGGACGGCGAGATAAAACAACTTCACATTGCAAATTTCTTTCCTTATGGCCAAGCTTGACATGGGAAATCATTCAAGTGATTCTCATTTGCCTGTCTTGTTTACACTAACAAACCATAATCCTGGAGGACACTTTCATTGGATGGCAATTGTGGGATTCAAACCCTATCCCAGCTGATCAATCTTTCCTTGCACTCAACTCCTGAACAGACAAGGGGCAAAAACTAACAATTTACAAAGTTAAACCCAAAAATGTAGACTGGGGCTGTAAGAATTTAAGTGAATCCATTCAGTGATGGGGAAAAAATGAAAATGGTGTGGAGTGATTCGTACAGTGCCAGGGGAAGGGAAAAGTGCAAGTGTAGCCCAAGTTATCTGCTAAGTTGAGCATGAGTGGAACCCTAAGTCCTAACAGTTAATGAAGACTGAATTCCCTTCAAGCAAACCTGCTTTCACTCCATGTATCCTGCTCAGTGTTCCATCAATGGGCAAACCTTGTATATACTTGCATGTTGCTGGTATTTACGAAGTATAGCACATAGCTTACCGGTCATGAATAAATATGCTGTCCTTTGTATACACTGTCAAAAATTTCTATCTGTATTCAATGTACGTTATGAACGTGGCACTGATGTTCCTTTTCAAAGTGCCACATAGTAGCATAGTTTTCACGGTGCAAATATTGTACATATCAAGGTCTTCACCTGTTGCTTATTTACACTTTCCGTCACTGTCAACTACTTTTTGTGTCTTTAACTACATTTATATTCTGGACTTTTCAAAGTAAATCTTGCTTCTCTAGAAGGTTTTCTTCACTGTAAATTTAATTCTGCTCAGTTCAAGCTTCAAGTTCAAGAGCAACATGCATACCTACAAACACAGCAAGCATACAAACGTGAGAAAATCAGTTACTTGACCAAAAAATGTAGCAGAAAAATTGACTAATTTGCATATTATCTCCATGTGCACTGAAAGCAGCGATAATGATTCACCCTATTCAGTCAGTCCATAACCCAAGTCACTGACTGGATTTAGAAAATTATTCCACTGCAACCAGTCCTAGAAAACAGGGAAAGAAATGTAAAAAAGACTTTTTAACCCATTTATCACACAATGTGAGAATGTTAGAAACATTTATTTAAAATGAACTTCAAAAATCACTTTCTGTGCTTCCTGTAAAGTAAGAGGTGTAACAAAGCATTCAGGCCAAAGTCTGACACACAAAAAGGCAGACACTGGCAATCAGATGGGTAACAAAAGTTTAGTCATGAAATGACAGCTGTTTGTAACATTTCCTCTTCGATGAAACCTTGTGTGTGCTGTAACTTGAGACAACTAATGGCTTCATAATAAGAAAAAAGGAGATGGGGGGAGGGGGGTTGTCCTGCACTTTCATGTACATTTCATCTAGCAAAGACCAAAGACATACTGATCATTTTATAAACCCTGCATAGCTAACGTCTTACTTCACTCTACCACATCTTAAAATGACCTCCGTGTATAGCCTGGGATGACAAACAAGCTTAACCAATACTCATCACACACCTAAACTCATGTGTTCAAAAACATGACTCAGCTCAATAATTCTTGCCACAAAAGGCAGTGAGTGCTAGTACATTTACTGATTATTTGGTAGAAATGTATAAGCACTTATCAGTTACAAGATCACATTGGCTAAAGGGCTACAGAGACTGTAGTTTATACTTGATATAATCCATAATAAGCTTACCACTGCTGACCCCATCTACCACAATGGCCCGCCACCTTAGCTGATCGATGTAAGATGTCCAAAGTATTTTTTGCTATTTGCAGGGGATGCACTCCGAGTTTTTGTGCGTGTGTGGGGAGGGGCTCTGTCCAGACACCCCAGTCTCTAAATGTACTTACCTCTGAGAAATACTTCTCCCCCACTGTTACCCAAATCAATGCAACCTCAGAGATTGCATATTGGAGAGTGCAGGGAGCAGAAGACCCGGGGGGGGGGGGGGGGGTAACAGATTTAAAATTGAGTTGCTGCTTTTTTTCTCTCCACTTTTTTGTCTCCTTTCAGCTGACCATCAGCTGCCCCCAAGTTTCTTTCCTTGTCCCCAAGGTCTAACAAGCCAATCTTAACCTCATATCCTCATATCACTTTACTATTTAGAGTGGGCTTTCTATTTACTTCCCATCCCTGTAAGTGCCAAGTAACACCTCCAAGGTGGGACATGTAAAGGGCATCAGCACTGAACCATTCCTCACTTTTGCAAAGGGATGATTTCAACAATACACCCAGTCTGCCTGCGCTCAGGCAGCACCTCATGGTTAATTTCCTTGGTTTCCATTAGGGAAATCAAAAGACAGTGTCCCCCAAGACTGCTCACACCACTTCGCCTTGCTTACTCAACCAAATGCCAAGCTGCTATTTAAACAAACGTTGCCCGATTTGTTAGTCGGAGTTTTATCCATCTATACCACCAGCAAAGATTAAATCTTGAATCACTTTAATTTAGCATGGTAGTCTACCAGGAGGCAGAAACATCAACAGTACATTAAAGTTCAAATGACAAAAGTAATCACAAAACAAAAAATATTCCAAATATGCTTTCACCTGAATATTCTCATGAATGTAGGTTTTCCCGACAAACTTGAGATTACGTATGTTACTGTGTGTTAAACCCCAAAACACACACAGCTCCAGACTGCAAACTAAGTGCAAGGTTCTGCAGCATACTCGAGGGCAGCAAGTACAGGTTGCAACTTTGTGCCTCCTACATACTGCAAACTACTCACAGCAGTCTGCCTTCTGGGACATCTGTATCAACATGTTCACACATCAATACCTTCACAGCCTAACAGTTGTGCCCAAGTGAAAAGTCCCATGGCTATTATCCTATGTTTACATATCTTTACCCATTTCCTGACCTGCAAAGGAGAATCCTGACATAACTAGAAAGACTTATGAGCAGGCTCTAAATAGCGACCGCGTTTGTCACTTTCAGCTAGTGCACAATGCTGCACCCACTTTTGGTCTCTGTTCAAAAATTCCCCTAAAACTGACTTCATCTTTGTCTTAAACTTGGAATTGGCTTTTTAACATGTAATATGAACCAAATACCCTCTCGGACTCAGAACTGGCTTTCTGAAACATGGACAGACTACAAGACGCTACATTGCCGATGACTTCCAGTAGGGATGGATAACCGAATAAATGTACTAGTTTCTTAAATCCGTCTTACCCAAGAAAATAATTAGCCTGACCAGTTTTTCCCCATAAAATGGTCAACTAAATAAAAATTTAAAGTTCCTTAATGGAAAGTTCAGTTCTGAATGCCCAATAATAATATGCATCAAAAAACAAACAAATCTGTCTAGCCATCTAAAGTCAAGTGGTCTGGCATACCGCTTAGCCTCTTAGCTCAAGAAATCTAAACAAAGGCAAAATGGGGGAACAAAGGCCAAAAAACAGGGACAGATTTTAAATACTGCTTTGGCAAGCTTAGAAAGTCGTTAAAAAATAGGTTTTGCACTGGCATGCATTTGCGAAGGATAAAATGCAAATGTCTCATTTAGTGGCTTCATTCACCAATGATTTTTCAAAAAAAAAAAAAACACCCACAAATTTTATGAGGAATAGACCAAAAATATCATGCAAAAATCTGGACAACTGAGATGCATGGACCTAGCCAAGTTATACACTACAGGAAAGATCTGATGTCTCATGAAAACTCCTTGAAGATGGAGAAACAAAAAAAAGTTTGATTTGCTACGGTGAGAGTTTCACATCAAAGGAGTACATGAGCCAACGGACAAGCAAAGCAACTGAAGAATTGAGAGATATGGGAACAAATGGAAGATGGTCTAGAGCAGTGGTTCCCTAACTTTTCGATTCTCGGCTCCCTTGCTGAATCGAGGTTTTCCCAAGCCCTCCCCCCCCGTCAAATTCTAACCAGTACACTTTGCGAAATAATTTTTTTTTTTTTTTTAAATTAAAAGGGTTAGTTAGGAGACTACTGGATGGGAGACCGTAAATTCTCCCGGGAGGTGGCACCTATGTCTCTCATGGACAGGGGTAGTCTGTTCTGATCTTAGATCATCTAACCAAGGTCATTTAGGGAACACAAGTATAACCTGGCCAGGCTTGCAAAGGCCCTAGGGCCATTAGCCTACTAACCTACAATGAAACTATAGGATTCACAAGAAGCAAGTCCCACCTATGTCCATCCATATGCCACCCTCAATACAATTTATGCAACCTATTCCCGATCACAGGGATGTACTGCAATATTAAAGTCTGCCTTATTGAAATGCAGTACCAAAACATAATTTTTTTTAAATTACATTCTATGTTGCAGTTTACTTTCCTCAGGTGATGAATGTATTTAATGCAAGTAGGTCTGACATTCCTTTAATCATGCTACCCCAAAAATTCCCTGATCCACCCTTTTACTCGAAAAATTTTGCAAACATTGTGTTACTATAATGTGCTGATACAATACTGCAAACTTAACAGCACTCTGCAGATGTTACTAATTGCAAAGCTCATATATTGGTAAGGGGAGGATGCAAACCCTAAGTCCCCAAACTGGTAGTAAACTAGCTACTTCATACTGATAAGTACAGCTGGATTAAAAGGGAGAAGCAGCCCCCCCCCCTACACACACACCTACAGATTAATTTTAATAAGGTCAGAGTTGTGCAGCAAGCAACAGAGTAATTTAATGTTACCAACACATCAAAGGGCAAAGATGCACAGCAAGCAACATAGTAATTTAATGTTACCGACATATAAAATCTATTTAGTTTAAAAATCAGTACACTAATCTGATTTAACACTGAAATAACCCGCATATTAAATAGTACAGCAACTGAGCAACTTTTTGCACAGCTTTTGTGAAGAGTTAATAGTCTGTTACACTCTTAATAGTGCAAGCTATTTCTGTTCAGAAGTTTAAAATTTGACATCAACATGTCACAATTCCTAAAAGGACTTGCCCACAAAATGAAAAAAAGAGAAGCAGACACACCACACACAAATAACTAATCTGCATTAAAAATAATAAAATTCTCTGAGCAAAAAATGATTGCAATGCATTCGCCCCCCCTCCCCCCAAAAAAGGGTTAACCGCCCACGTACTTTGAATATGAAAAAGAAACCTACTCAACTGGTTTTGGGGAGAAAAAAACAGACAGGTTCAAAAACCCTCAACTACATCCTGCCCCCTCAGGAACCCCCTCGGCCTGCAGCATTACTGCCATCATTATCACAGCAGTCAACTCGATGCAACTGACTCAGATTTAATTTTACATCACGCCACCTCCTTTAGATGCACCCGGACAGAGTTTATAAGATCCCACGGTTCTGGCAACCATGCAAACTACTTACTCTGTCCTTACCACCCTGTAGACCATCCCTAATCAAAACACAGTGGTGACAGCAATGCTACCTGTAGTAATATATATCACTCTTACAGGCAGACAAGCAGGACTTTCGGGTCACTTCCTCCCACTTCCAACCGTGAGGAAGAACAGAGCACTCCCAGAGTTTCCTTTCCATACCTCTCTCCAAGTCGGTAGTCTAGAGCAACTACGCTCCCGCTCATTTTTGAAAAAAAAAAATCACCAGGCTGTGAGACCACTTTGAGCAGTACAAAAGAACAAGTATGCTCAAAGCTCATCCACGTGCGTAACAGACACTTTTCCAGTAGCCTGTCATTGAATAACATGGGAGTAAGACCCCATCTCGAGAACGACCAAGCATGGCTAAGACCACCCAGTCCCTTCCGCAGCGACCTAAACGCAACAGTGGATCCTTACATTATGGTGCGGAAGACTATTAAGACACTGTTACTGTTCAATAAATAGTTCCCCAACAGTCATGATATAGAAAACAATGTAAATGCAGATTGCACTAACTGCAAAGTATGCTGGAAGTGTCTTGATCCTGGCTTGGAACAAGTGGGCGAGGGACAGTGAGTCAGTCTATAACCAAAATAAAGTCATCTCCAACTTCAGAAAGCGCAATTGATCTCGAGCCTGAAACAATCGTGGTCATGGGCACTGAGTAACGCATGTACACAGGACTCGAAGAAAAGAAAGATAAGGCAATATATTCTCCTTAGGAAATAAGGAAAGGGTACTATGGTGAAAAATATAATGATCCAGTGTTTGGTTACTATGTAATAGTCAACCAGCAAATAACAACTAACATATGTAGCCTATAACCTTTAGCACGTCCAGAAAATAAACCGCGAACTAATAAGCTTAGCAACTAAGCTTATTAGTTTGCAGTTTATTTAATGGCTAAGCTTATTATTTCACAGCTCCACTGTGAGGAAGCCGTGGCTCCCCAGGGTACCGCAGCACACACTTTGGGAACCCGTGGTCTAGAGTATCCAAAATCAAAGCCAATAGACATAGAAGACCATGTTTTCTGATACTCTGGGAAAGGAAAAAAAAATCGAACCACCTTTAATACTAAAGGCTAAAAAGTTAATGGAGTAGGTTGATATCTAGAAAGAAGGCTTCCTTATTGAAAGGTCAAACTGTATATTTTTGTCTCATCGACAATACAAGGATGCTCTGGCTGGTCCTACTCAGATTCTAAACCTATGCATTAAAGGGACAGCATTCTTAGAACGCCTTTAGTCTCTGGGGGAATAAGAGACAACCATCTTTCTTTGCAGAGTATGATTTTGCCCCCCAGACTAGAGCCTGGACAGCAGCATTTTTTTATGTATTTTAACATTTGTTAACCGGGAAAGTCCAACTTGGAACAAAGACAATTTTCAGTGGAGGCCCAGGGAGAAATGCTCCAGACGCAGGTCTTTGTAATGTGGGAGGAAATTGGAGCACCAGGAGGAAACCCACACTAACTCAGGGAAGGCATACAGACTCCGCACAGAAGGCACTTCAGCCGAGAATCAAACCGGAGAACCTCTTGCTGTGAAGCGACAATACTACCGCTACACCAATGCGCCATCTGCTGTTATCTTGCCTTTAAATTATTCAAACAGAAATCTTAGAAATTCAGTATCAAGCACCCAGCACACAGAGTAATCCTTCAAAATGGGTGCCTCATTTCACACTCCAGAAGATAAACTAACCAAACTGCAGCAATCTTCCTTGGCAGGTTTCTCTGAACAGCAGCGTGCAGGGGTTGGGGGGTGTATCCCCCTGCAAAAAAACAACTTTAAAGAAGAGTGATGTTTGATATTTGCTACTCTTCTGCATTTTCTGTATGCATTTTTTTCCAGCTTATTGGGACCTGGCAGTGGGAGTTCCATCATTTCAATAGGAAGCCTGAAACTTTACAATACTTTATTAAGGAATTTCTCTCCTTGTTTCTTTGTCCTAGGAAAAGCCAACATAGCTAATTGCTTCTAGTCCTTACTTCTCTCTTCTCACTGGAGTTGAAACCAAGTCTTTACAGATTCACAGCTATTTTACGATTGTGTGCCAGACAGCGACTGTGGCTGGAATGCTACAAATCCTAGTATAACTGACAGAGGAAAAATTGTATAAGGGAATCACAAGAATATCAACTACAACAACACTGGAAAAATACACAATTAAAACTAAAAACAAGTAAGAAAAAGTTTTTTTTTTTTTGGGGGGGGGGGGGCAAACCACTGTCCCTTGTTTCACAATCTTAGACTTTAACAATGTAAGGTGTCGACAGAAAATATTTACGAAGGAACTGGGAACAAATAACTAGAAAGGTAATGGTAATTCTGTGGGACGAGGACAAGGTTAAGTTTGGACTGCAGGCTAGACAGTATCTTCACTACCAGGGACTGACAGGAGTAAAAGCAGAGAGCCCTAGATATAGGGGAATGCCAAGTTGAAGACCTATATTCAACTAAATACTATGTCAGAGTTGAACACAAGTTGCTGCAAAAAGATAATTAATAAGGCACTGAAATATTAGGTGAGAACTGTAAGAATCAATCATACAGAAGGTTAGAAAAGACTGAGGAAGAGAGACTGGAAAAGCAATTTGCAAATGAGCAATGAAGTACATCTGTATGGCTTCCAGATGTACAATAATGTTCAGAAGATTTAGGATTTTTGCTTGGAAATGTTTGCATAGGCATTTTTATATCCCAGGCAGACACTGGAGAATTATTCCTCAGGTAAATAGCAAATAATGGAGGTGTGATGGGAAAGAGAAGTAATTGGAACATGCTTTTTGGGAATGTTAAGTTGGCAGATTTTAAAACTTCCCTAGAGAGTACTTTTGTCAGAAATGCTGGGACAGCAAATGGCTTTAACTAAGGAAATTATTCTTCTGACCTAGAACACGGGATCATTACTAAGTTTAATGCAGTTTTCCATTTTCTAGTAATGGCTTTGTACTGAATGTTGTAAAAAGGGGGGGGGGGCTAGAAATGGGATCAGTAGAAGAGGGAAGGAGCAGGTTACATAGCCATATATGGGATTTATGGGGATATCATATGCAGAATAATGTTCAAAATAAGGATTTAGGAAAGGTAAGAATTGAGCTGGAGTGAATTGCTGCTTAAAAATAAAAATGCAAGACTTACTGTATGAATTCAGTTCAATATTATGGAATGCCGCACGGAAGATTATGACTGGGTCACCAGTCACAACCAAATTCATGTGTTTGAGAAAAGGATTCAATAATTCACCTTGAGAGCAAAGCTCATCAGTTTACTTCTTAAATTCACTTTGAAAACACATTAATAAACTGATTATGATCGGTGACCCAGTTATTAATGCCTACTTTTGCTTCCAGCCCTCCTCCCAAAAGACCCTCTTACTTAAACTGAACAGTTTTCAGCCTGTTTACATGTTGAAAGACCACAGTTTCATACTATAATTCCCAATTCTTAATTCCTTAATGTACTGAGAGGGGCAGAAAAGACTGTGTACCCATACAGTAAAAGCTAAGATGACAAAAAATTCCAGCATTTTAGAAAAGCCAAAATCAAGAAGGGTTGCAACTGCAGGAAAAGTAATTGCATGAAGAACGCACAAGATAAAAAAACAGTACAAATAGTGTTAACACAAGGAAATACTCCACAGAGACTGTTGGGGATGTAGACCAGTCAGCCACAGAGTGCGTCAAATTAAAATTGGGAGGGACTCCACACAACATGGGACAGACATAAAACTAACTCGGAGAAAGGAGGAAATAAAATACATACTACTTATAATGGCAAATTACCTGAAGATTCAGGGGAAACAAGTAGACTATGTGAGGCAATTTTTACATGTTGTTGAATGTTAGCCTTGTAAGTAATGCATGACATAGGGACTTCCTCAAAAGTATAACAATTAGAAATTGTGAGGATAATATTCAGACATCATAGGTATACTACTTCCATTTATATTTTTCAGTTTTAATTGGTTAGGTCAAGGTATTTCAATACTGGGAACAGCAGCTTAGGAAAGTGGTATGCAAACATTCTCTAAACTGCCCTGAAGTAAAAGAGGTTAAGATCCCACCCACACAGTGCCAAGTACTCAGGCAATAATTACTACAGACTTTTACAGTAAGAAGCAATTTAAGATTAGCAAACAACCATTTATTTCTCACAAGTTTTAGTTCTAATTTTGGATGGAGTTCCCATATTATCCCTCCCTCACAAATCTGTCTGCTACCACCATCTACACAGACTATACATGATGGGAAATGGTCTATGTCCATACAATAGTACAGCTATAAAAAAGATACAGGAGACTTTCTTTTCTGTAGATCATATTGATATGTGCCCAAAGTTCTCCTGTTAATACTGTGACAAACTTCCACCTCTGGATCAGTAATCAAGAAGCCTCAATCCGCACCTGTGGGGGATGTTCACTGGGAGAAAAACAGGTACACATACACACCATCTCCAGATGCAGCTTTCTGCATAAAGCACAACTTCCCTTAAAAGCACACAGGGAGCAGTCAGTCCAGGGGCTGGTTCTTCTCTCTTTCCCCAGAGCCCCAGAGTCTTCCAACACTCTCTCTATCCAACAGGTGTTTCGTATTACTGCCAAAGTAGCTGACACACAAATACATATATATATATATATATATATATACATAAATACATACATATATATATATATATATATATATACACACACACACACAAACACACACACACTTACTCAGAGATTTGATTTACACACACACTTGGGAAAGGCTGGCACAGGTTTAGTAGCCATGCCCCCTTTTGTCATGACAATAAGGTTACCATTGCCAGCAGACCCACTCTCCAGCTACTTTAAGGCCCTTAACATAAAGTGTCCAATTTTACTGTGTAATAGTAATACAAATGGTAGTATGACCAAGAGCAAGGCTATTAGGAGTGGCCCACACAGTGTCACCAAATAAATATGCAAATATTCTCAAAACTTAAATATCTCTACAAACATCAGCCACAATAAAAGGTTTAAATATATTTAATAACGAATAAAAAAAACAAGAAAATATTAAGTACATATTCACAGTGACAGATTTCAAATCACAGGAAATATTGAAAACATTGAAAGACAAGCTCAAAGAAAAACAATATCTAAACTGAGCTTCACTATATTCCTGACTGAATCTAAGATAAATATACTATTCTCTAACTACTTAATAGAGCAAGTCAGATGAGGGGAATAGTCCTTGTCATACCCAAGACAGAATACAGAATGCTCCTGAGACATCAGTCTCCTCTAATATCAAAACATTATTTCTATACAGAATGACATAACATACATATGGTAGTCTGACTCTGTTCCCTCACAATCACCAACCATGGAAACTGCCAGGATTTTAACACTTACATGTAAAAAATACACACAAGAGCTTTGCTCAGAAGTGTTGAGCTTCTGGAGGTTGTAAAACAACTAAACACGTCCACTAATTAACCGCAAAGACAATAAAGAAAGCTTCCTAGTGCAGACAGTCTCTCTGGCTGCATTAAAACCTGTGAGATATCATCTTTATGGCCTAGCCCATAAAGTGATTTAATTTCAGATATACTTTAAAGTTTGCTGGACTGAATTTAAACTTTGTTTCCTCTATTAAAACATGTACATTTAAACAGTTACAGTAGAGCATGTAAATTTCTGTTCTCTCTCCAGTAGGGCACACTGCGGATACATTTCAAACAAAAGTGCTTTAGAAACACACTTTCAAAACAAACATCTGTATAAATCAGTTTGCTATATACATGGCATACAGTTCCAATATACTTTGTAACACAAGCATCTTCAATAAATCAGTTCGATATTCACAAAGGACACCATTTACAAAATTCCAGCTAGCTGTGCTGGCAGTACCTCCTTTTGTCAATTTTTTTTTTCTTTTGTTTTTAGTATGCTTTATTTCACTTTAGGAGAAAGAATACATCATGTCTATGACTACTGCCTCCCTCCAGCCCCAGTACATCTCTGCACATATCCTCTTTTCACACTAATTTTAATGAATGCAGTTAGTATTCTTATAAAATATCTTTCTAATCACAGAAGTATACAAATGTTCTCTACTGCCTAGATGACACTTCAGCTACCAAACTTTAGAGTACGTGCGATTTTGAACGCATACACAAAGATTATACATTTAGGGCTGAAGAGATGGATACAAGATTGTAAAGATTTAAACTCATGTTAACCTTTTGCAGTTTAATTCTGTCTACATATTTTTTTCCAGATGGTGCGCACAAACTTTTTTTTTCTACAGCCATTTGTTTTCACAGTAATGGATAGGAAAGAATAAACTTTACTTCGCCAAATCTAGGTAGGATTATTCCCTACAACTAGTCTTCCTGCACGGAATATTGGTTTGAAAGAACCAATATGAATATGGAATAATGCAATATAGCTATACAGATA